>NC_142810.1:25622993-25832993 GCF_049724085.1 Artemia sp. Qi Xiang Cuo | reverse complement strand
AGAATTTTAGTAAGGTTAAAAGTGCCTAAATTCCAAATCAAGAATTTAAAATCTGCACCACAATGTCGCAGTCAATTGAGAATACAGAGTTTCGTTTGGACGTAAGTATACGGATTCATATTTCATTTCCTTAAAAGGGGACAAAATATGCCCAGCTTAGATTCTTGCTTCAAAATACCCTCCTAGGAATACTTTAGTCAGTAGATCCGTCTCTGAAAGTCTCATTATCTTTACCTAACCCCTTTTCAACATAGCAAAAAAGTAGGTAAACTAGAATTTCACCAGTTTCCACTGATTTTTGTTGATTTAGGGTACTTTGTTTGGCATTTAATTATGAGAGCCAGCTTTTTTATGAGAAATAAGCATAAAAAATAAGCTCCCTTAGAGTAAAACGCCGCATAATCAGTGAACTTTTAGTCTGTAGTCTAGGGTTACATCTAACATTATGAAGGGCGAAGGAGCCTTACATAATAATTTATTATTATGCTGACAAAGACACATGCCCAATTCCCCCGCATGGAAATTTTAACGAGAACTAAAGTACATTTTTTGGAGCATTTCATGTAAAGACTTAACTAAAAACCATCTAATTTTGCAGCTGTTAGAAGCGACTCTTTTGGTCAGTTAAGTAGCGTGTAATAACTTATGTGCTCCTCTCCTTACCGAATAGATGTTGACCGCTTAAAATGGAACTAGTCATATTTTGAATATGAAAATAGGCCACCCCATCTCGGAAATCAAATATTTATTTTAAAAATCTATTTTAATTTATTTTAAAATTATTAATTTGATAAGAAAACATTTCTAAATTACGAAACACTCGTAATATCAAACCATGCAAATTTACTAGATGTCAAGAATGAACCCTTATCCATTAGCGTAACTAAGCCTAGAAACTAAGCCTTTTAGCTGACTGGTGGTGTAATTAAGGGTTCAACCCATGCAGCTACTTAAGAAATTTTAACCTGCTGATGGAATAGAAGAAAATTGATTTAATATGGGACTTAAATTTCGTAATAAAAATAAGATTAATTTATCGGCAATGGAGGTATGCAATGGCAGGGGGCAAATAATTTTACTCACTAATTCCATATAGAAAATTATATTAGCTCAAATTTGAATATATCCCCACGTCTGTTTTTGGTAAGGGGGGGGGGGGGTAAACCGTCCCTTAATATACATATAGGCTTACCTTCTTATAAGCAAATATCCAATTTGTTTTTCTCGGTATGTTTGCATCCATTTTAGAAAGTTGACTAGCACGTTCCAGATCTATTAAAAGACTGATGAAAATTCTCGTCTTAGACTCAGTTTTATACCCCACGAGAACAAAGGAAAGTACACGATCCCAAAAGAAGAATAACAGGAATCCTTTGCCCCTAGAAAATTAATAGACGTCTAGACTGTATAACGCTTCACTCCTTGTTCGTGGAAATAGCGTAAAAATATTTTGTTTGCCAAGGACAAAGGCTCCGTGTCTGAAGCAGCAAAATATTGGGCTATGATCAACTTTGACTATGTCCCTACAAGGGAGGGTCGTTAAGGTTTTCCCCCCTACACCCCTAGGTTTTTAACCAACCAAAGAAAAGGCTATAATGTAACATCTATGTTTGCATCTTGATTTGGCGGGCCCTGAAGGTTCTTAAGAGATTGACAATCAAAGAAAAAAAAATATGATGTAAGGCATACGTTTGCATCTTGCCTAACTGATTCTGAACTCTAACAAGTCCTATTACACAACAACCAAAGAAATCATTTGCATAAATAAACAAATTTTATTGCGTAAAATACAGGTGTACTATACCATTACAGGCGTATTATTGCATTACGTAAGACCCAAGTGTGCGTAGTAGCGTCTTGAGGGACTAGTATGTCCAATAGTATGCCCTCTATAGCTGTCACTACTAATCCAAATTGGATCAGTGTCACTACTGATCAAAAGGACGGTCACTACTAGGATGGAAGAGGAGCTTGCGTAGCAGTGATGGCCTCAAGTGACATCTTACTACAGTGTGTTGTTACCAGTAGTTGTAGAAATAGTAGCCTATACGGTAGACCTAGGTCACTTATTTTCATACAAAGAATGAAAACTTGGAAAAAGAATAAATAATACAATCTGCCAATGGCTGGTTAAAACTTATAGCTTCTTTAACAGTAGTAGTAATCAAGGTTATACTTCTACCGGTCCTATAGCAAGACATTTCTACCGGTCCTATAGGTAAACATTTCTACGAGTTGTATACACCTTTTCAAAGAGATTAAGAGCTCCCTCACATGGCATATGGAATTCTATGGAAGCTATAGCAAGGACTGGTTTGGTGGGTATAGTCAGGTTTGGTGGATATAGTCTGGTTTAGTTTTTCAAAGAGAGTGAGTATTTGACATTTTTGCAAAAAGGGATTCGCAAATTGGACACTATGAACGATATTAATTAATGTTTTGAATAATAGGAGTGTGAATGATTCTAATTAGTGATTGGATTGTATGACAGTGGAGAAAAAAGGATTAAACTGATTAACAGTTAAGCTAACCCCGAAGGGGTTGTTAACTCAGGTAATTTTTTATAAATTTGAAACAAAATCAATATATGAAAATGGCTAACGATGATAGAATGACATTGTGACTTGACCTAGCTTTACCTCGCCGATGTGTCAATTTTGGAGGGAAAATCAAAAATACTCAGAATCTAAAATAAATGGGATCTGCCTCAAGGGGAAGGCTCAGAGGCCCTTCGTTCCCCCATTTTTGAGGGCAGGGGAGGGGGGGGGAGGGTCAACTTTGGAGGGAAAGCCAAAAATGCTCAGAATCGAAAATCAATGGGATCTGCCTCAAGGGCAAGAGTCAGAGGCCCTTCGTTCCCCAATTTCTGAGGGCAGGGGAGGGGGGGGAGGGTCAATTTTGGAGGGAAAACCAAAAATGCTCAGACTCGAAAATACATGGGATCTGCCTCAAGTGGAAGGCTCCGCGGCCCCTTCGTCTGCAATTTCCGCGTGCAGGGGAGAGGGGGAGTCAATTTCAGAGGGAAAACCAAAAAGACTCAGAATCGAAAATAAACGGGATCTGCCTCACGGGGAAGCCTCAGAGGTCCCTCTTTCCTCTATTTCTGAGGGCCGGGGGGAGGGGGAGTCAATTTTGGAGGGAAAACCAAAAATACTCAGAAAAGAAAATAAACGGGATCTGCCTCAAGGGGAAGGCTCAGAGACCCGTCGCGCCCACAATGCGGAGGGCAGGGGAGGGTGAGGGGGAGTCAATTTCAGATGGAAAACCAAAAATACACAGAATCGAAAATAAACGGGATAAGTCTCGGGGGCAAGGCTCAGAGGGCCTTTGGTCCAATATTACTGAGGGGAAGGTGCGGGAGGGGGTCAATTTTGGAGGGAAAACCAAAAATACTCAGAATCGAAAATAAACGGGAATCTGACTCAAGGGGAAGGCTCAGAGGCCCTTCTTTCCCCCACTTCTGAGGGCAGGGGAGGGGAGGGGGGGGGTTAATTTTGGAGGGAAAACCAAAAATACTCAGAATCGAAAATAAACGGGATCTACCTCAAGGGGAAGGCCTGGGCTGATGTTTGCAAGTCGAAGAATTTGTCTTTGTTGGTTTGAATGTCTAAAGTGCCTGTCTTTCTCTGTTTACATATCTGATTCCTTTTGTTTGCATGTCCGGGTTGGTGTTTGCAAGTCCAAGTTGGGTTTTCAGACCTACGTTTTTTTATATTTTCCTGCGTGTTTGGTTCCCGGGGTTTATTATTTGAGAAGTTAACTTTAGTATTTAGGGAGTTGAAGTGCCTGAAATCATGAATTAGAATAGTTAATTAGCTGTTTGGGTTTTCAGACCTAGTGTTTTAGATTTTCGTGGGTGTTAGGTTCCTGGGGGTTATTATTTGAGAGGTTAACTTTAGTATTTCATAGTTTGACCTGCCTGAAATCATGAATTAGAATATTTAATTGGCTGTTTGGGGATTTTCAGACCTAGGTTTTTTTGATTTTCGTGTGTGTTCGACTCCTGGGGTTTATTATTTGAGAAGTTAACTTTAGTATTTTGTAGTTTAAGTGTCTGAAATCATGAATTAGAATAGTTAATTAGCTGTTTGGGTTTTTCAGACCAAGTTTCTTAGATTTTCGTGGGTGTTTGGTTCCCGGGGTTTATTATTTGAGAAGTTAACTTTAGTATTTCATAGTTTGACGTGCCTGAAATCATGATTTAGAATATTTAATTGGCTGTTTGGGGATTTTCAGACCTAGGTTTTTTAGGTTTTCGTGTGTGTTTGACACCTGGGGTCTATTATTTGACTTTATTGTTAACTTTAGTATTTTGTGGTTTTACGTGCCTGAAATCATGAATTAGAATAGTTAATTACCTGTTTAGGGTTTTCAGACCTAGGTTTTTTAGATTTTCGTTGGTGTTTGTTTCCTGGAGTTTATTATTTGATAAGTTAACTTTAGTATTTCATGTTTCGACGTGCCTGAAATCAAGAATTAGAATAGTTAATTATCTTTTTGGTTTTTCAGACATAGTTTTTTTGATGTTCGTGGGGGTCAGGTTCGTGGTGTTTATTATTTGAGAAATTAACTTTAGTATTTCGTGTTTTGTCGTGCCTGAAATCATGAATTAGAATAGTTAATTAGCTGTTTGGGTTTTCAGACATAGTTTTTTAGATTTTCATGGGTGTTAGGTTCCTGGGATTTATTATTTGAGAAGTTAACTTTAGTATTTCATGGTTTGACTTGCCTGAAATCATGAATTATAATATTTATTTGACGTTTGGGGATTTTCAGACATTAGAATATTTAATTGGCTGTTTGAGGTTTTTCAGACCTAGGTTTCTTAGGTTTTCGTGGGTGTTAGTTTCCTGGGGTTTATAATTTCAAAAGTTTACTTTAGTATTTTTTGGGTTTACGTGCCTGAAATCATGAACTGGAATTGCTAATTAGCTTTTTGGGATTTCAGACCTAGTTTTTTAGATTTTCGTGGGTGTTAGGTTCCTGAGATTTATTATTTGAGAAGTTAACTTTAGTATTTCATGGTTTGACTTGGCTGAAATCATGAATTAGAATATTTAATTGGCTGTTTGGGGATTTTCAGACCTAGGTTTTTTAGGTTTTCGTGTATGTTTGACTCCTGGGATTTATTATTTGAGAAGTTAACTTTAGTATTTTGTGGTTTTACGTGCCTGAAATCATGAATTAGAATAGTTATTTAGCTGTTTAGGGTTTTCAGACCTAGGTTTTTTTATATTTTCGTGGGTGTTTGTTTCCTGGGGTTTATTATTTAAGAAGTTAACTATAGTATTTCGGGCTTGACGTGCCTGAAATCATTAATTAGAATAGTTAATTAACTGTTTGGGTTTTCAGACCTAGGTTTTTTAGATTTTCGTGGGCGTATCATGAATTAGAATATTTAGTTGACTGTTTGGGGATTTTCAGACCTAGGTTTTTTAGGTTTTCGTTTATGTTTGACTCCTGTGGTTTATAATTTGAGAATTTAACCTTAGTATTTTGTGGTTTCAATTGACTGAAATCATTAATTATAATAGTTAATTAGCTGTTTATATGTTTCATAACTATGTTTTTTAGATTCTCGTGGGTGTTTGTTTCCTGGGTTTATTATTTGAGAAGTTAACTTTAGTATTTCGGGGTTTGACGTGCCTGAAATCATGAATTAGAATAGTTAATTAACTGTTTGGGTTTTCAGACCTACGTTTTTTAAATTTTCGTGGGCGTATCTGATGAAATAATTTAGGTCGTATGATCCATTCAATTTATTTTTTAATGCAGTAGTTTTTCAGTAAGGACATTCGATATCCTAAAAGTGTTTAATTCAAACTTTTACCTTGACCATCGATGTTGTTAGCAGAATTTAAAAAGGATCATTTATGAATGCTGGCGTATCTGATGAAATAATTTAGATCTTATGATCAATTTAATTTATTTTTTAAAGCAGTGATTTCACCTCTTGGATATACAGTAGAGATACTTCATTCAAGAAATTATGAAAAAATCGCAAGTAAGTAGCAAACTCCTTATTGTTTTCACCTCTTGGATATACAATGCGGAAATTTCATTCAATAAATTATGAAAAAATTGTAAGCAAGTAACAAACTCTTTCCTGAAGTCATATCTTGGATACACAATGCAGAAACTTCATTTAAGAAACAAATGAAAAAATTGTAAATAAGTAAGTAACAAATTCTTTCTTGAAGTCACCTCTTGGATACACAATGCAGAAATTTCATTAAAGAAATTATGACAAAATTCTAAGTAAGTAACAAACTCTTTCTTGAAGTCACCTCTTGGATACACAATGCAGAAATTTCATTTCAGAAATTATGAAAAAATTGTAAGCAAGTAACAAACTCTTTCCTGAGGTCACCTCTTGGATACACAATGCAGTAAATTCATTTCAGAAAATATGAAAAAAATTGTAAGTAAGTAAGTAAAAAATTCTTTCTTGAAGTCACTTCTTGAATACACAATACAGAAATTTCCTAAAGGAAACTATGAAAAAATTCTAAGTGAGTAGAAAATTCTTTCTTGAATTCACCTGCTGGATAAACAAAAAGACATTTCGTTCAAGAAATTATGACAAAATTCTAAGTAAGTAACAAACTCTTTATTTTTTTCACGACTTAGATACACGATGTAAAAAAGTAATTCGATAAATTATGAAAAAATTCTCAGTAAGTAAAAATTTCTTTCTTGAACTCAACTCTTGTATGCGCAATACTGAAATTTATTTCAATAAACTATGAAAAAATTTGTAATTAATTAAAAAATTCTATATTGATTTCACATCTTGAATATACAATACAGATACTTCATTCAATAAATTATGAAAAAATCGCAAGTAAGTAACAAACTCTTTATTGTTTTCACCTCCTGGATATACAATGCGGATATTTCATTCAATAAATTATGAAAAAATTGTAAGCAAGTAACAAACTCTTTCCTGAAGTCACCTCTCGGATACACTATGCAGAAACTTTATTTAAGAACCTTTTAAAAAATTGAAAGTAAATAAGTAAAAAGCTATTTCTTGAAGTCACCGCTTGGATACACAATACAGAAATTTCATAAAAGAAATTATGAAAAAATTGTAAGTAAGTAGCAAATTCCTTCTTGAAGTCACCTGCTGGATAAACAAAAAGACATTTCTTTCAAGAAATTATGACAAAATTCTAAGTAAGTAACAAACTCTTTATTGTTTTCACCTCTTGGATATACAGTGCGAAAATTTAATTCTATAAATTATGAAAATTTTCAAGGATGTGACAAACTGTTTGAAATCATCTCTTGGATACACTAAACAGAAAATTTATAAAATAGATTAGGAAAAAAATTGTAAGTAAGTTGCAAATTCTTTCTTGAATCTATCTACTGGATGAACAAAAATACATTTCGCTCAATAAATTATGACAGAATTCTAAGTAAGTAACAAACTCTATTGTCTTCACGACTTAGATACACGATGTAGAAATTTAATTTAAGAAATTATGAAAAAATTCTCAGTAAGTAACAATTTCTTTCTTGAAGTCAACTCTTGGATACACAATACGGAAATTTCATTCAAGAAATTATGAAAATATTTGTAAGTAAGTAACAAACTCTTTATTGATTTCACCTCTTGGATAGAGTGGCGCGCCACTCTAAGTGAACCTAGATCAACCCAACTTTTTGGATATCTCTCTCACTATGACTCAAGAAACAGTTTGCTACTTACTTACAATTTTTTTGTAATTTCTTGAGTGAAATTGCTGTATTGTCTGTCCAGGAAGCGAGTTTGAGAAAGAGTTTGTTTGCAATGTTTTTCATAGTTTCCTGAATTAAATTTCTGTATTGTGCAACCCAATTGCGAATTCAAGAAAGGGTTTGTTACTTATTTAGAATTTTGTCATAATTTCTTGAATGATCTAGGTTCACTTAGAGTGGCGTGCCACTCTAAGTGAACCTGGATCAACCCAAATTTTTGGATATCTCTCTCACTATGACTCAAGAAACAGTTTGCTACTTACTTACAATTTTTTCATAATTTCTTGAGTGAAATTGCTGTATTGTCTGTCCAGGAAGAGAGTTCGAGAAAGAGTTTGTTTGCAATGTTTTTCATAGTTTCCTGAATTAAATTTCTGTATTGTGCAACCCAATAGCGAATTCAAGGAAGGGTTTGTTACTTATTTAGAATTTTGTCATAATTTCTTGAAGGAAATGGCTTTTTTTGTTTATCCAAGAGGCGAATTCAAAAAAGAATTTGTTACTTACTTACTTACTTACAATTTTTTCATACTTTCTTAAATGAAGTTTCTGCATTGTGTATCCAAGAGGTGACTTCAGGAAAAAGTTTTTTAATTGCTTACAAATTATTATAATTTATTGAATAAAATTTCCGTATTGTATATCTAAGAAGTGAAAACAGTAAAGAGTTTGTTACTTACTGGCCCTTTTTTAATAATTTATTGAATGAAGCATCTGTACTGTATATCCAAGTGGTGAAATCAATAAAGAGTTTGTTAATTACTTACAAATATTTTAATAATTTATTGAATGAAATTTCCGTATTGTGTATCCAAGAGTTGACTTCAAGAAAGAAATTGTTACTTACTTATAATTTTTTAATAATTTATTGAAATAAATTTCTAAATCGTGTATCTAATTCGTGAAAACAATAAATAGTTATTTACTTACTTGGAATTTTGTCATAATTTCTTGAACGAAATGTCTTTTTGTTTATCCAGCAGGTGAATTCAAGAAAGAATTTGCTACTTACTTACAATTTTTTTCATAATTTTTCTTATGAAATTTCTGTAGTGTGTATCCAAGAGGTGACTTCAAAGAGTTTGTTACTTGCTTACAAATTTTCATAATTTATTGAATGAAATTTCCGTATTGTATATCCAAGAGGTGAAAACAATAAAGAATTTGTTACTTACTTGCGATTTTTTCATAATTTCTTGAATGAAATATTTGTACTGTATATCCAAGAGGTGAAATCAATAAAGAGTTTTTTACTTACTTACAAATATTTTCATAATTTCTTGAATTAAATTTCTGTATTATGTATCCAAGATTTGACTTCAATAAAGAAATTGTTACTTATTGAGAATTTTTTCATAATTTATTTAATTAAATTTCTGCATAGTGTATCTAATTTGTAAAAACAATAAAGAGTTTGTTACTTATTTAGAATTTTATCATAATTTCTTGAACGAAATGTCTTTTTGTTTATCCAGCAGGTGGATTCAAGAAAGAATTTGCTACTTACTTACAATTTTTTCATATTTTCTTTTATGAAATTTCTGTATTGTGTATCCAAGAGGAGACTTCAAGAAAGAATTTGTTACTTACTTACTTACAATTTTTTCATAGTTTCTTAAATGAAGTTTCTGCATTGTGTATCCAAGAGGTGACTTCAGGAAAGAGTTTGTTACTTGCATACAATTTTTTCATAATTTATTGAATGAAATATCCGCATTGTATATCCAAGAGGTGAAAACAATAAAGAGTTTGTTACTTACTTGCGATTTTTTCATAATTTATTGAATAAAGTATCTGTACTGTATATCCAAGAGGTGAAATCAATAAAGAGTTTGTTACTTACTTACAAATATTTTCATAATTTCTTGAATGAAATTTCCGTATTGTGTATCCAAGAGTTGCTTCAAGAAAGAAATTGTTACTTACTGAGAATGTTTTCATAATTTCTTGAATTAAATTTCTATATCGTGTATCTAAGTCGCGAAAACAATAAAGAGTTTGTTACTTACTTAGAATTTTTAATAATTTCTGGAACGAACTATCTTTTTTTTATCCAGCAAGTAAATTCAAGTAAGAATTTGCTACTTACTTACAGTTTTTTCATAATTTCCTTAATGGAATTTCTGTATTGTGTATCCAAGAGGTGACCTCAAGAAAGAATTTGTTACATACTTACTTACAATTTTTTTCATAGTTTATTAAATGAACTTTCTGCATTGTTTATCAAATAGGTGACTTCAGGAAATAGTTTGTTACTTGCTTACAATTTTTTCATAATTTCTTAAATGAAATTTCTGCATTGTGTATCCAAGAGGTAACTTCAAGAAAGAGTTTGTTACTTACTTAGAATTTTGTCATACTTTCTTGAACGAAATGTCTTTTTGTTTATCCAGCAGGTGAATTCAAGAAAGAATTTGCTACTTACTTAAAATTTTTCATAATTTCTTTAATGAAATTTCTGCATTGTGTATCCAAGAGGTGACTTCAAGAAAGAATTTGTTACTTACTTATTTACATTTTTTTCATAGTTTCTTAAATGAAGTTTCTGCACTGTGTATCCAAGATGTGACTTCAGGAAAGAGTTTGTTACTTGCTTACAATTTTTTCATAATTTATTGAATAAACAATCCGCATTGTATATCCAAGAAGTGAAAACAATAAAGAGTTTGTTACTTACTTGCGATTTTTTCATAATTTCTTGAATGAAGTATCTGTACTGTATATCCAAGAGGTGAAATCACTGCATGAAAAAAAAAATTAAATTGATCATACGATCTAAATTATTTCATCAGATACGCCAGCATTCATAAATGATCCTTTTGAAATTCTGCTAACAACATCGATGGTCAAGGTAAAAGTTTGAATTAAACACTTTTAGGATATCGAATGTCCTTACTGAAAAACTAGTGCATTAAAAAATAAATTAAATTGATCATACGACCTAAATTATTTCATCAGATACGCCCACGAAAATCTAAAAAACGTAGGTCTGAAAACCCAAACAGTTAATTAACTATTCTAATTCATGATTTCAGGCTCGTCCAAACCCCGAAATACTAAAGTTAACTTTTAAAATAATAAACCCCAGGAAACAAACACACACGAAAATCTAAAAAAACTAGGTCTGAAAACCCTAAACAGCTAATTAACTATTCTAATTCATGATTTCAGGCACGTAAAACCACAAAATACTAAAGTTAACTTCTCAAATAATAAATCCCAGGAGTCAAACATACACGAAAACCTAATTAACCTAGGTCTGAAAATCCCCAAACAGTCAATTATTCTAATTTATGATATGCCCACGAAAATCTATAAAACGTAGGTCTGAAAACCCAAACAGTTAATTAACTATTCTAATTCATGATTTCAGGCACGTCAAACCCCGAAATACTAAAGTTAACTTCTCAAATAATAAACCCCAGGAAACAAACACCCACGAGAATCTAAAAAACCTAGGTCTGAAAAACCAAAACAGCTAATTAACTATTCTAATTCATGATTTCAGGCACGTAAAACCACAAAATACTAAAGTTAACTTCTCAAATAATAAATCCCAGGAGTCAAACATACACGAAAACCTAAAAAACCTAGGTCTGAAAATCCCCAAACAGCCAATTAAATATTCTAATTCATGATTTCAGTCAAGTCAAACCATGTAATACTAAAGTTAACTTCTCAAATAATAAATCCCAGGAACCTAACACCCACGAAAATATAAAAAACTAGGTCTGAAAGCCCAAACACCTAATTAACTATTCTAATTCATGATTTCAGGCACGTAAAACCTCAAAATACTAAAGTTAACGTCTCAAATAATAAACTCCAGGAAACAAACACCCACGAAAACCAAAAAAACCTAGGTCTGAAAATCCCCAAACAGCCAATTAAATATTCTAATTCATGATTTCAGGCAAGTCAAAACAAGAAATAATACAGTTAACTTCTCAAATAAATCACAGGAGACTAACACACAAGAATATATAAAACACATTTTCTTAAAAACAAAACAGCAAATTAACTATTCTAATTAATGGTCTCAGGCACATAAAAAAACTAAATACTAAAGTTAACTTCTCAAATAATAAACTCCAGGAAACAAACACCCACGAAAACCTAAAAAACCTATGTCTGAAAATCCTCAAACAGTCAATTAAATATTCTAATGTCCGAAAATCCCCAAACAGTCAATTAAATATTCTAATTCATGATTTCAGGCAAGTCAAACCATGAAATACTAAAGTTAACTTCTCAAATAATAAATCCCAGGAACATAACACACAGGAAAATCTAAAAAACTTTTTCTTAAAACCATGACATATTATTAACTATTCCAATTCATAATTTCATTTTCGAACACTTACGAAGCGAATATGTTAACTTCTAACACCCAACACCCCAGTAGCCTACCACAAACGAATATCTAAAAAACTAGACCAGAAAACCCAAACAGTCAAGTAACTAATCTAATTCCATATTCCAATTACGACAAACCCTCTTTTACACACGTTAACTTCTCACATAGTAAACTCCAGGAAACAAACACCCACAAAATCTAAAAAACATAGGTCTGAAAACCCTAAACAGGTAATTAACTATTCTAATTCTTAATTTCAGGCACGTAAAACAACAAAATACTAAAGTTAACTTCTCAAATAATAAACCCCAGGAGTCAAACAAACACTAAAACCTAAAAAACCTAAGTTTGAAAATCCCCAAACAGCCAATTAAATATTCTAATTCATGATTTCAGGCAAGTCAAATACGAAATACTAAATTTAACTTCCCAAATAATAAATCCCAGGAACCTAACGCCCACGAAAATCTAAAAAACTAGGTCTGAAAACCCAAACAGCTAATTAACTATTCTAATTCATGATTTCAGACACGTAAAACCACAAAATACTAAAGTTAACTTCTCAAATAATAAAACCCAGGAGTCAAACACACACGAAAATCTAAAAAACCTAGGTCTGAAAATTCCCAAACAGCCAATTGAATATTCTAATTCATGATTTCAGGCAAGTCAAACTATGAAATACTAAAGTTAACTTCTCAATAATAAATCCCAGGAACCTAACACCCACGAAAATCTAAAAGACTAGGTCTGAAAACCTTAACAGCTAATTAACTATTCCAATTCATGATTTCAGGCACGTCAAATCACGAAATACTAAAGTTAACTTCTCAAATAATAAACCCCGGGAACCAAACACGCACGAAAATCTAAAAAAACGTAGGTCTGAAAACCCAACTTGGACTTGCAAACACCAACCCGGACATGCAAACAAAAAGAATCAGACATGTAAACAGAGAAAGACAGGCACTTTAGACATTCAAACCAAAAAAGACAAATTATTCGACTTGCAAACATCAGCCCAGGCCTTCCACTTGAGGTAGATCCCGTTTATTTTCTATTATGATTATTTTTGGTTTTCCCTCCAAAATCAAACCCCCTCCCCTCCCCTGCCCTCAGAAATGTTAGAAATAAGTGCCCAGTAGCCGTCCCCTTGCGGGAGCTCACAGCTTTTTTTTGTTACTGTGTATTTTTGGTTTTCCTTCAAAATTTGACCCCCTCCCTCTCCTGCCCCTAAGTCAGATAGTACCGTCGTCCCGCTCAGGATGTCCCAAGTGACAGATCTAAAGTATTTTCGAGTCTGTGTCTTTTGGGTTGTACCTCGGAACTTAACTCCCTCCCCCGCCCCGCCGCTCCAAAATGGGGAAACGAGGGGCCTCTGAGCCGTCCCCTTGAGGCAGATCGCGTTTATTTTTGATTCTGAGTATTTTTGGTTTTCCCTCCAAAATTGACATCCCCCCTCCCCTGCCCTCAAAATGGGGGAGCGAAGAGTCTCTGAGCCTTCCCTTGAGGCAGATCCCGATTATTTTTGATTCTGAGTATTTTTGTTTTTCCCTACAAAATTGACGCCCCCTCCCCCCTGCCCTTAGAAATGGAGGAAGGAGGGGCCTCTGAGCCTTGCCTTTGGGGCAAATTACATTTATTTTCGATTTTGAGTATTTTTGTTTATGCCTCCAAAATTGACCCCCCCTCCCCCCAGCCCTCAGTAATGGAGGACGGAGGGGTCTTTGAGCCTTGCCCTTGAGGCAGATCCCAGTTATTTTCGATTCTGAGCATTTTTGGTTTTCCCTCCAAAATTGACCCTCCCCCCCTCCCCTGCCCTCAGAAATTAGGGAACGAAGGGCCTCTGAGCCTTGCCCTTGAGGCAGATCCTATTTATTTTCGATTCTGAGCATTTTTGGTTTTCCCTCCAAAATTGACCCTCCCCCCCCCCCCTCCCCTGCCCTCAGAAACGGGGGAACGAAGGGCCTCGCAGACCCTTCATTCATTTAGAATCATTCACACTCCTATTATTCAAAATATTAATTGATATCGTTCATAGTGTCCAATTTGCGAATCCCTTTTTGCAAAAATGTCAAATACTCACTCTCTTTGAAAAACTAAACCAGACTATATCCACTAAACCAGACTATACCCACCAAACCAGGCCTTGCTATAGCTTCCATAGAATTCCATATGCCATGTGAGGGAGCTCTGAATCTCTTTGAAAAGGTGTATACATCTCGTAGAAATGTTTACCTACAGGACCGGTAGAAATGTCTTGCTATAGGACCGGTAGAAGTATAACCTTGATTACTACTAACAGTGCTAATCTACCTTAATAACTTGATCACGATTGTATATCAACACACTTTGGAATTGATATTAGAGCTAAAACTACTAAGTAGATGGATTTATAAGAGTATACAATGCTTTCACCGGAATAATATTTTAACAATTAACGAAAGTGATACCTCAAAACTTTGATTTTTGTGTTTAATTTGGGATATGCACTCCTTCTGGGATTCATAGCGTATGTTCCTTAAAAGTATTTTGCAAATTGCAGGAAACTTAACAAATGAAAACGGTGACTTTTCATTATAACAGCTTAAATTAGTTGTTGGTCCTGAAAACTGATTCCTTAGAGTCCAAATAGCTTTACTATAGTCCATAAATTATCAATATCAATGAGAATATAACGTTTAGTCCAAAACAATCTACAACCTTCCAGAAATAATTCATCTTATACATTTGCTTTACTTTTGGAAGACCGTTAACTATATGAAAACGTGCCATTTAGGGAAAGAGTTGATATCAGAGAAGTTGAACGATCACAAGGAGCATGACTGTCGAGGGTATAGTTTAGTCGATATGGATGACATATCTGCAAAGTGAGCTCTTAAAGTAAAAACATGATACTACATGAAGTCTGAGAGGATAAGTTTAAGAGTTACAAAATACAAAGAAAGAAGAATAGGTACGGTCAGTAGCCATGTAGCTGAAGGACTAAGAGGCAAGTGCCCGTGTACATGAAATGGAAGGCATAGGAATTCTAGCACACTGAAAAATATATGAAGCATCGAACAAAATAAATTCCCTGTTCTTTTTTTACTAGTAAAATCCTTCAGAATATAACTCAATTTATATTTCATTACAGTTCTATTCCCGTATAACATCCTTTTTATACTTTTTTGGCTATCTTGAGGCACCATTTATTTATTTTATTTATTGAAAAACCCGTCAAATCAACATACAACAAGACGGAGCACTTAAAAGTAAAAAGCAAAAAAAGAAGACACAAACTATAATAAACTGAACCAACAAAGAAAACGAATCACTGATTCACTGAATGAGCAGATGGGACCATTCATGTAGATTTCGGTGTATTTTTCTATTATGCTTCGCTATTCGTCTAGCGACGGTGACGTAAGGGTCTGCGACTTTAAAATTTTCAATTACATGCGAATTCCTATACCACGGAGGTAGACGAAGCAAATACTTCGCAAAACAAAAATACATCGCTCTGATTATATTCTGGTCAGTTTTAGTGAGAAGTTTCCAGAAGGGCGTGGCATTTAAAATGTGAGGAAGAGCGATGGCGTTATAGAAGCTTGCTAGAAGCAGCCGGTTGAATTGGAGTTTGCACGATACAACTGAAGTGTAAGACGCTGAAATTCGTCGTTTTAAGCTGATCGAGGGGAAGTTTTCGGGTGTGACGGATAGACGAACCTATGGGTAACCCTAGATAAATGAGGTGATTCACTGGCTGGACAGAGCTAGAACCAAGGGCAATGGTAGGAACACAAAAATCAGTTTTCCAACTGAATAGGACGATTTCCGATTTTCAAGAGTTGAACTGAAGTCGAAATTTAAGATATTTGGCTTCAAGGATTTTGAAGATATCAATTGCCCGCTGAAGGGTTCGGCTAAGATTCAGGATGTCGTCCGCGTAACATACCAAAGACAAGTTAGCAGATGACAGAATCAGCGAAGATGGACATTGATCTTGTGCATCAAGGACATAGTTATTGAAAAGGTCAGGAGAGGTGATTGCTCCTTGACGCGCTCCTTTCTTGACTGGAACTAGTCGGGTGCGTGGAATGGGAGTCAAACCCTCGTCAGGAGGTAGCTTCAGTCGGATTCGTAATCTAGAATACAGATTCCTGAGGGAACGAATGACAGCTAGATTCAAACCACGTTTACCGGCCTTCAAAAGCATCGCAGCATGGATTAGAGAGTCGAATGCACGTCTAATGTCGTGTCCTGCCAAAGAAAGGCTTTCTCCAGAAGATTCGGCATCTATAAAGACATTAGCACCGACTGTTAAGGCATCAGCACCTCCAGTTCCTCACTTGAAGCCGAACTGATGCGGAGGAGCGTAGCATACTTTTTCGAGTTCCTGTATAAACAGTAACTCGAAGAGCTTGCACAGGGACGTTGCTACAGTTATTGGACGGAATGCTGTACATTGAGTTTAAAATTTTCCCTTTTTAGCAATGGGAGTCAGATCTCCGATGCAGAAAGATGCAGGAACAATCCCTTGAGAGAAAATCATCTGCATAAGCAGAGAGAGATGTGCCACGAGAAGTTTACCTCCGTGTTCCAAGTGGATCGCACTGACTTCGTCAATGCCAGATGAGCCTTTCCATTTGAGTCTATAGATGGCATCTGCAACAGAGCGGGTACTGACGATAAAATCTTCATCGGGATGAGAAGATAGAAACTGATCTAAGGCAGCCTCGTAAGATTGTTCAAAGGAGGGGTCAGGAGCTGAGAACTCCGATTCGTAATGGGCATACCATTCATCTTCAGGGATGTCGGCTGGGGATGGTGAAGAAGAATTTTTTGCAGAACAAGAGACAAACTTGAAGATCATATTTCTATCTTGTTTGGCACGGGCAGAATAATGATTGACTAGATTTTTCCGATACCGAGCCAGGGCCTTAGATAACTTTCGCTTCGTGAAAATCCGTATGCTGTTCACTATACCCATATTTGGACGTCTACACTCTTTCCAAACTGAAAACCAAAATTTAGCTTGACTACATGAAATGACGAAATCTGGATTTGACGACCACCCGGGAATGATTCCTTAACGAATTCGTTGCAAAGGAACAGCTTGTTTTTCTGTGAAGCAGAGAGCATGGCAGATTTCTGCACGATATATATATAGACAAATCGAAACCTCTCTTTGAGGTAACTGGAGTGACTTCTTAACGAGATGAAATGGGACGCTGATTTTATTCAGGACTGAATCTACCGACTCGATGAATAAGGCTTGATCAATTTTCGACCAGTTACGACGGTGTCGAGGTGCTGAAGGAGCAAGAGGTGCAGTTTGGCGACCAGAAGATGGCATATCGACAGAGCAAGTTGTGGGAAGATGATCAGACAACTGATAATCAAAAACAACCTTTACTATATCCGCTCACCAATCTGACGATACTACAACGTGGTCCAGGCTGAAAGTTCACGAGGACGTTTGAACATACGCAAAATCGGATGATTTATCTAAAACCCACAAGAAATCAATAAATAAGCCCTTAACTAGTATTGTACTTGGTGACGCTTGAGAATTCGGCTCGGACAGATTACAATTAAAGTCACCAGTTATATTGCAAGGTAAACCTAAGTGTCGAATTTTGTCTATACATGAACCTAGTTTTTCACAAGACAGCGCAAATTTACGCTCAGATTGGTCATTATTGTAGTCTGTGGGAAGATACACACTAATACACACAAAACAGTCCACTATCACAGCTAGATAATGATCATTTGCTTTGAAGATACTAGAACGGAGAGCTGATTTCACAAACGTAATAAGTCCACCCGAGGGTCGGCCTCTATGGTTCAGCTGTCTAGCGGGTACACAATAAGTTGTCATATCCTCAAGCTCAAGTATGTTCAGACCATGTTTAGTAACAAAGTGTTCCTGGAGACTATTCACACTAAACTCAGAACGGGGGCTTTCCAGAAGCGGAAGTTTATTAATAAAAGAGCCGTTTATATTCCACGATAAAAGAGTTAGTGACGAGGTCATTAGTTCGAGGGTTTATGGTTTTTCGGGCAGTTCACACTATAGCAAGTATGACCCTGCTTCTTGCAACCAATGCAAAAGGCTGCCTTCTGACACGGGGTATTAGACGTAGATTTTTGATCGGCGGAGCCGCATTTGGAACATAATGAGTCGTTCTTACAATATGCGGCTATGTGACCGATTGCGTGGCAATTAAAGCAGCGTCGAGGCAAGAACACGAACTCTTCGACTGGGAGGCGTTCATATCTGATTTTCACTGAGACTTTGAGAAAGGTATCAAAATCATTTCGTGTCGGAAAGTAGACTTTAAATGTTCGAGACTTGCCACACTGTAGGGTTTTATTGCACTTAGGAATTAGCTGTTTAAGAGACTGTTCGTCTAGATCCTCCGGCACTCGCATGATCGCGACTAAAAAAGCAGGGTCCTTGAGAGAGATGTTGAGTAATGGTTTTGCACGTTTAGCTGCATCCACTATCTTGCTCGCGGTTCGCTTAGAACGAACCACGAGTTTCCACTCGGTATTAGAGAGGCGTAACTCGGTTACCTCGCCGTCTGGACATGGGCACAGTTTGTCGATAAATGCTTTGCGTTCGCTTGGGTATTTTAAGTCTGTTGGGGGGTCTTTGAGTATCACAGAGTAAAGTCGCCTCGGGGGTGCGGTTTGAGACGATTGAGATTTATCTGGCAGGGTGACTGTAGAGCGGCTATTACTTAGTATAAATCCATCTAATTTTCTGGAGAGTTCATTTACTTTGGACACTACTGTAGCGTGAACTGCCTCACCGATGGCAGGTACTTCACACGGACTAAATATCATAAATTTTGGGATCGGCACATTTTGCTTTGCCGCAGAGACTAGTGACTTGCACATATCAGTAAAGTTGTGCTCATCTTTGGCATACGAAACCATCCGGCTTTGAATGTCCAACTCGCTGTGAAGGGTCTTTTTAGCTTGTTTGATTGTATCATGTTCGAAATAGTTTACTGCGCTTTTCACAATCTGATCGAATTTCACCCTTTCAGTGAGTGATCTGCTCAAAAAGTTCAGAACTGGGTTGAATACCAGCTTTTCAATCATTATTTTCACACAAAAACAGTCAAAGTCCACTGAATCACACAATACTAGGAACATCAACATTTAGTGGACCTGAACCAATCCTAGCACCACCAATGGACTTTAGAGATGAACCTACGCTAGTTCTAGACAATATGGAATGGCATAGGGGTTTTCTAAATGATTGTTTTGGGGACATGGCCAGCCTAGATAATTTAACTTGTGACATTGACATGGTGGAGGACCCGGAACGGACAGATATATTTATGCGAGAGCATTTAGGCGATGTTAGTAGTAGTGCATCTGAACCGGGTCCTCATAAAGAAATTACGTCACAGGGCAATACAGGCTGGCTTGATCAGCTATCCCCAAACACCCTGGAATATATACTAACAGGCTTAGAGGACTTCATGCCAACTCCATCCATTGCAACTGAACAGACTGGGGGTGGTACTATTGACAATTCTATGTCACCCCCACCATTCTGGTTAATGTTACAACTAGTAGTAGTAGTAACGATATAACAACACCGCAAGTATCCCCACTTCCAAATTTTTTTCTTTCCAACTCTGCCTTGCACCACACAGTGGTCTACAGCGCCAAATTCGGGGACCCCTTTAACTCTCTAGTGTCAGGGGATATAATAACAGACCCCCTGGCCATTACACATTTATATACTAATAAGATTCAAGCCACTCTTGAACAACAGATGGGGGTGTGGGGGGGTCAGTTTAAAAGCATCAATAGTACTAAAAATATTTTTTTAAATGAAAATGCGAGCGAGCTGTATTCGAAATACTTGCACACAGAGATGTTGGCAATTCGCCTGCATTTATCAAATTATGAGGAGGTCTTTCTAAATTAGGTTAATAGCATTCAAACTAAGCGGGAAAATTATAATGAGGGGGGTAGTGGGTCGGTGGTTTTATTTATTGAAAGTTTAAACTTTAATATTTGTAGATTTAAAAAGGATTTTATTTTAAGAGGGGGAGCGAGGAATATTGAATTAAAATATCATTCAGATTTAGAGGGATGTCAGGGGGTAAAACGAATCTGTTTCGATACGAGGCTACAGTGTTTCAAGTGTGCATTTTTAATTGCCGCATACAGACCTCTGCCTTATAATGCATCTAAAAAAAAGTTGGATGAAATGGCAGTTAATGGTAGGGAGGTTTCAAAGTTCCCAATAGTAGATTTTAATTATTTAAATGGTGAATTTCCCGTGACAATAAAAGGAATAGATATTTTCGAGCGGGCTAATTCACATTTAAAGATTGGTGTCACGGTTATATAGTATGAAACAGAATTTAAGGAGGGCCACCGTTCTGATAAGAAGGGGGTGTTATTTCCAGTGCCGGCCCCATCAATTGAATCAGTTGAGAATTGGGCGGGGCTTCTATACACTCCACCCAAAGGGTCCGATTCAATTGGTCATTTCAATCCAATTACCGATATTAATAGAGTTCTAAGGTCGGTTAAAAACCGGAATGTACATTATTTCATTCCAACATGTCGCACATTATTTGGGGCCAACTTAAAGTTAAAGCATCACATGAAACACTGTATAAGACCTGAATACAAGACTGTGGAGACGGAACACGAAGACTAGGATATTATGCATTTTAAAAATTTCCAAAACACGCTCCTGCAGAGCAATAAGATCGCTTTAGACTGCGAAGTGAAACTCAAGAACATGTACGATTCGTAAAATCCAAATCGTGTGAAAATCCATGAAGCCATAGGGGTCTCTTACGCTCACGCACAACCAGATTCCAATAATACCATGCAAGTGCTGGATGTAGTTAAGATGTTGGGTGACGGTGAAGGCTGCATGCGCTCGGCATTGGTCAGTCTAATCAAAACAGCGAACGGTGCAATTTCGAGCCTTCGTTACACAAATTATCCTATGCTCCTATCACCAGATGACATAATGGCTATTAAAAATCGTAAGATGTGTTGGGTTTGCAAGGGAAATTTGATGATGGTGTTGGGAATTGCGGGAGGAGGAAGGTGATCGACCATGATCATTTGTGGCAGGAAATTACATCGGGCGGGAGTAACTTTAGGGGGGTAGTACATCAGTCGTGCAATTTAAACGTTAGACAGTAATATTTCGTACCTGGTTTTATACACAATTCCAATTAAGACTTAAAGTTTGTTTTTGTGACGTGGGCTTGTTGCTAAGGGTTAAGTTGATTAAGACTGATGAATAAGTGGTTCCATTCCACTTGATGGCATGTTCAAATAATTAGAGAATCTACTACAGTTAATAAGCGGGAAGGAAAAAGCTGAAAGGGTTAACACGTGGATGAAATGTGTCTGTTTTTAGATTTTTGCAACTTCTTACCCAAATGCTTAAGTTAAATCATTAAGGTGTTGAAAAGTGATAGTTTTGACAGTCTCCCTCTCCTCAAACAGTGCTTCCCCGATGATGAAATATATGATTTATTAACGTGTAAGGGTATATATCCATATGATTATTAAAACTCTGGCTCAAGGCTCGATGAGGTGTCACTACCGCCCATTGAAGCTTTTTAAAATTCTCTTACTGAGAGTGAGTGCACCACTAGCGACTACGAATTTGTTAAAAGGGTTTGGGCAAAGGGCAGATTTAAAATGGGTGGGATTATTGTAAACTATACTTGGCCAGTGAAGTACTCTTCTGGACATTGTTTGCAAGAATACGTATAAAACAAATGGAGAATTTGGGTTAGATTTAGGTTATTGTTTTTCCACTCCTCATGTGGTGATGGACTTGATACTTAAAATCAGTAAAGAAGAAATAGGTCTGGTTACCGATGTGGATCAGCATCTGTTTGTAGAGAGCTAAATGAGGGGTGGGTTTGTTTTTCACGGGGACTGTATCATGAAAACTGATCCGACCGGACAGCAAACCGATGAAAAGTCGGACGGAGTTTTTTGGATATGAATTCTCTTTACCCATTGGCAATGTCTCACTACTGTTTGTCGTGTGGCAATTATAAATTGCTTGACAATCTGTGTGCTTCGAATCTCCCCGACATTGCTAGTGTTGAGGAGAATGGGGCAGAGGGATGGTATTTTGAATTTGACAGTAAAATACTCATGGAAATCCATGACTCGGTAAAAGAATTTGTTTTTCCATACATAAATAGACCGGTGGGTAGGGACTCTCTGTGTCCCTACAATTTAGCAGTAGCAGAAGACCGGAGTATGCACTTGATGCTTACAAAACAAAAAATAATTGATGATCTCTAACTGACACAGGATATCGTCGTTCCGAAAGTGCTAATGATAAGGATGGTGCTAATTGGCTTAAAAGTAACTTTGAATTATCTATCCCTCCAATTTGATCAATCGCCTTACTCAATTTCGTTTACCGACGCCATTGTCCGCAAACGATCGCGAGCGAAAACGAAAGTTGAAAAAGAAGTTTGTAAACTCATTTTGAACTCAGCTTTCGTTAAAATGTGCGAAAGCGTACGAAACAGAAGTCGATGTGACATTGTAACCAATCCCAAAGATTGTGCTCGAATCATTGGGGATCCAAACTTCACATCGTTCACAATCATAGACTCTAATATGGTGCTCCTACATCGCAAGAAAAGAAACATTGTTTTAAATAAAAATATTGCAGGGGGAAGTGCAATAACTGAAATATCTAAGAAACTCATGTTGTCATTTTATTATGTTGTTTGCAAGGCACAATGGCCGATTGAGAGACAAGTTCAAGTGTATTATGGGGACACTGATTCACTCCTGTTAAAAGTCAAAACTGAAAATATATTGAATGATTTGGAAAATGGCGAGTACATTAGCTCACGAATGGACTACAATACTTGGGATGACTCCTTCTACCCAGAGCTAGTGAAACGCCAGGCCCCAAATCAATTGTTAATGTTAAAATCTGAAACGGGTAGCGATCTGATTTCCGGTGGTGTGTTTCCTGGACCGAAGGTATACTGTGTGGAAACGCACAACAAGGATGTCAAACAAGTTTGCAATGGGGTATCTAAACACTTTGTAAAAAATAATTTCGACATGAGTGTATATAGAACCTCTATGGAACGTAGTTTAGTCCCAAGAGCAAAAGTCATGGCGATTCGCTATTTACAATTTAAAAAAAACACAGTTAGAGTTGAGAAAAACGCCGTGTCAGTCATATCGGACAAAGTCTATATACTTGTGGATGGTGTCAAGTTACTACCATACGGACATTATTTAATATCAGACCGAGTTGAATGTGTAGAGTACAGAAAACAACTCGGTCTAGAAGAATTAACTTGAATTCATAAAAAAAAAGTACAAATTGGGTGGGAGGTTTTTTTTGGGTAATGGGTGTTTTAAAATTCTTTTTTTTTTCTTTATCGCAAACAATTTTTAATGTGTGTGTGTGTGTGTGTGTGTGTGTGTGTGCAAGGCAGATCAATTTGCATTATTTAATGCCAGCTCAGCCCCTGGCCCGCCACAGCGGGCCCCTCTTCCCAGCCCGCGGCACTTCCTGCGGCGCTTCCCGGCCCGCCGCAGTGGGGGGCCACCCCTGGGGGGACCCCAAAACTTAAATTTAAAATTCTGTAAATAAAAGTGTGATATTATTTTAAGTGTGCATATTCTAGTAAATGTTGTATGTTTTTATAAATAAATAAATAAAAAAAAAGTATATTGATTAAAGTATTTTTTTTCTAGTGCCTATGTAAATGTTGTATTTTTTATTATAAATAAATTAAAAAAGTGTATTTTTTTCATGTTTAATGTGGTTTTTTTTTTTCAATGTAGTATTTGTAAAGTGTTGTTACTTTTTTATGTATAATAAAAGAAAATATGATTCTTTATTCGTCTTCTTATTATTATTCTTGAACGGAGTATTAGTAGTTATAGGGAAATTATTTAGTCATTAGTCTACAGTCTAGTCTTTATTCTAAATTATTTAGTCATTAGTCTAGTCTATAGTCTACAGTTAGTTGTCTAGGTGAACTGTTGAAGGGAGCATTTATCAATTTAAAACACCATTCATATTGTTTCTGTGTGGGCCATCAATGGCAGGCAAAACAACACTCTTAACTAAAATAATTAAAAATTGCGATAAAATGTTTGTGGAGAAGCCGAAAAAAATCTACTATTGTTACAGTATTTGGCAGGAGTCATACGATAAAATAACAGCAATTGGCTCGACGGGATTGGTGCAGATACAATTCATAAAGGGACTTGATGTTTTCAGCATTATTGAACCAAACTCTTGGCTGATCATTGACGATCTGGCTGAATCTATTGAACAATGGTCTCAGGAAATGCTACAAATGTTCACTGTTCGCTCTCATCATGAACAAATTTCCGCCACTCTAGTTCTGCACAATCTCTTTCACCAGAGCAAATTTATGCGAACACTTGCATTGAAATGCACCTACTATATCATCTACAGAGTCGTTCGTGATTCTAACTTGCTAATAACTCTCAATAAACAAATATACCCCGGCGCCCCTAAATTTCTGCTCTCAGCATACAATCAGGCAACTAATAAACCCTACGGCTATATCTTATTGGATCTTAATCAAAATACACCCGAGGATCTGCGTGTAGTCACAGATATTTTTGACAATGAAATTTCAGTATATCTCCCCGTGAACACAAAAACGACCTATTAGTTGCTATCATGACACTGAAGAAACTACATGAAAATAGACATTTTTTTCAGTTCTAAGCACTTCAAAACCCTCGCTTAGGAAAGCCATACTCAAACATGGCATTGACTATGATTTCATTAATCTAATATCTGAACTTTGTTTAAATTTGACCGAGGATAATGTTCAACTGCCAGAAGTAGTTAAGCAACAGGCAAAGCAACATCGTTCCATTGTACGTACATTGGCCTCTAAAAAGAAAGGAAAGAATTTAAAAAAAAACGTCTTCTTCAGGCGGGTGGTAGCTTTTTCACACTTTTACTGCCAATAATTGCAGGACTTGTAAACAGTTTTCTCTAGAGAAAATGAAGAAACCCTATAAATTGACTCCAATAGAACTCGCTCTCTCACCCGTGGAACACTTTGAGAACAATCTGAGTAAATTCATTGACAACGAGAATATTGAGGATGATAAAAAACTGCTTTTACTTCAAGATGCTATTCGCCGAGTGGATAAACATAAGCCCTATCGTGCGAAGGCTAGTGGTATTGATCACAAAAATGAATCATTTCCTCAGAATTCTGCTGCTGCTGCTGCTGCTGGAACATAATTAAAGACGGAGGAATTGGATTCAATTGTATTGAAAATCGGAAATCTAATGCCCCACTCATTGCGTTAAAAAAGCAAACGACTCCTAACTTATCTCAAGGAAAGTGTTCAACATCATACTTAAGTGGATAGCCGTGGGAGGAGGACTATTGGTTAAGGCGAGAGCTATAATCTATTTGATTTAATTTATTACGTGGTTGAAAATCGTAAGGTACTATTAGAATTTGACAGTCACGTATAACACTTTCTACATACATTAAACTTTCCTAAAAGTCTTATTAGCAATAGAAAAATTCTAAAAAAATAAATGAACATACATCATCAACAACAACATCATTAAAATATGAAGAGGAAAAAGATGAAGAAGAAGATTTTAAATCAATCTTGGAAAATACTAGCACACCTAGTGGAAACTTGACAATAAGGAGGAGCACACCATTGATAGCTAGAAAAAATCGAAAGCGTATCAAGTCATCATCACCCCCATCACCAACCACAACTAGTATACAAAAGGGTAGCGGATGTTACACTACGTGTTTACGTTCAAAATGGTTGAAGTTCTGAAAGGTGTTTATGAAAATATTGGTGAGGCGGGGAGTTTAAGTTCCCCCACCACTCTTTCCAAAGTCAGTGGTGTTCACACTAAAAGTGTACAAGACTATCTACAAAATTAATCAAGTAAGACTGCATAGAAATCATAGACTTCGTGCTGATCATTATCGAAAAACTAAAGCCTTTTTCCCATTGCATATAATGCAAGCAGATCTCCTGACTCTAGATGAGATTCAACGACGTCACAATACACCATACAAGTACCTTCTACTTGCAATCAGTGTTTATAGTCGTTATGCATATGCAATTCCATTGCGATCAAAGAGAGGCGTTGAAGTTGCACAGGAATGCATAGAAAGCATTCTCGAACAGGATTCGTATAAAAAAATTCAAACGGATTGCGGTAGTGAATTTTTTAATCCCCATGTTGCAAAAGTACTAGTGAAATATAATACACTGCTCTATCATAGTCATAGTCCTATAAAGGCTGAATTGGCCGAACGATTGATAAGAACTATTCGAATTTTAGATTCAAGATATTGTACATTGAAAAATACATCTGCTTTCATTCATGGTTTAGATAAAATCTTGTTGATCTTTAATCAACGACCCCGTCGATTATTGTCCAATTCAACGCCAGCGGAAGTTCATCACTCTGATCATGATACAATTGACTCCTTTTTTAAACAGTAGTCCAATGAATCGATTGTCAAGAAGAAAAATAAATTCAATGTTGGTGATATCGTTTGAACTAATAGAACAACTAATGCTTTTGAAAAGGGGAATTACTTGCGGTCCACCGAACTTTTTAAAGTGGCAAAAATTCTAGACATTAAACCCATAACTTATCCTTTGCGCGATACCAAAGATGAAGAGATTCTCGGCGGCTTTTATGACTCTGAACTACAAAAAGTTAAAAATAATAGTGAAATCTATAAAATTGACAAGATATTAAAGCCTCTTACTAGCAGGGGTAGGAAACAGTTACTTGTTCAGTGGCTAGGATACAACTCCGATTTCGATTCTTGGATCGGTTTTGAAGATACTGGAAATGCCCAATGATTTCTATGTAACATTTATGTCCAACGTTTCCGATCCTCTCTACAGCGACTTGAATAAGACAAGTGATTTTTGGACAAAACTCTCCCCCGCCATCTCAAAAACGACTGTATGTCGACTGTCGATTGTATTCTTAAAAATACCTATGACATCCTGAGAAAGGATCTAGTATGTGATGTAAAAGTTATACCATTCGATAGGTCACCCTTTCTTGAGTATGAATGGACAGAAGCGCTTAAATTTAGCGAATATCCAAATTTTAAACTGAAATATAGAGAATATGATAATATGACAGATTTGTCTCGTACAATCAATAGAAATATCTCATATCATAGGAATGGTACATTACATTTTAACTATTCATTGGAACACGATAGGATTTACATTACATCACCTGTTGACAGTGAAATAATTATTCTCAATGATAATCTGAGAGAAGTTCTTGGCTTTAAACAGAATATGATCAATGGTAAAAATGCTGGCACCGTTTACGGGATGGATCAAGTTATTTTTGCTGATTATCCACCTGGTTTCGCCTCGGACTCTTGCATATTTCTCTATGAATTCTTCGTGGAAACATTGAGAGTTGGTAATTCAAATGTCCCCCTCCTACGTGTTCTTGAACGACAAACAACTCATGAACTTGTACATAACTATAATATAAAGCATCTTCAGTATGTTCCTGTAAACGCTTCGTATCTGGAACTCTGTCAGTTAACACTAAGAAGTGAATTGGGTGATCCTCTAGCAATAACAAAAGGCTTAACAGTGATTACATGTCATTTTTGACCCATTGTCGGCCACACCAGCACCATCACCTAAAATGAACAATAGAAGAATGCCTTTTGTCTGTCCCGATATCGATTGCTATGTTGGTGCTCTGAGTCCACGTCAAATAGGCAATGGATTGGACTACTGCAAGGGGCGTACTACAATGTCTGGCTATGGTCTTTGTAGCTGGTTTGCTAGGCTATTTCGCTCTGCACTACCCCTTGCCAGAAAATATCTTTTACCTGCTGCATCAAATTTTGCTGCCTCAACACTACAGGACTGGGGGTAGGGCAAGAATTTCAAGGAGAGTGTTAAGGAAAATATTAGATCTTCAGCAAGAGCCGTTGGTGAGCAATTAAAATCTCAGCAAAATGTGGAAGGATTGAAAATGACGTGTGCGCGTCATTCACTCATCAGTCTCCACCCAGGTGGGAAGCGAAGGACATCAAGAAGGACTTTGAGGAATAAAACAAGGAAGACCAATAAGCAAAAGAAGAAAAAGAAAAAGACTGTTAGATGAAAGAAGGATTTCTTCTCTTAAGACGAATTATCTCCCCCACAAGGAATCATACCCATCAATCAGTTCCTCATAAAATCTATTCAATGCTGAAAATGTTGATGTCAGTGTCAAGTATGGCTACTATGAAAAACTTCACCCCCAACAACCCCTCTCGGAAAATATACACTTTCAAATATTTCACCCCCAACAACCCCTCTCGGAAAATTTACACTTTCAAATATTTTCCAATGAAGACTATTTCTCTGATTTGTCATCAACATTTATTGATTTAAATGTTGCTATGAAGAAAAGTTTAGATAACGCAACTCCAACTGTTCCCGATGGTCTCTCCTACGAAAACTGTATTCTGCACAATCTGTTCAAACAAATTAATGGATTTATTAATGGAACATTGATGAGCACTAGCAATAATTTATCCAACTATGCAAGCTACATACAATTTATGTTGATGACACCAAAGGCATACAAGGAGTTGAAAGGAAAATCACTAGGCTATGAATATCGATCAGGTGTTGATAATGACGGTAAGTTGACTACTGCAGTTACCCAGGAGTAACATCTTGCTGGAAAATTAAATAACGAGATATTCAATATATCCCAATGGTTACTCCCCAATGTCAAGATTGAAATAAAGTTACAACTGGCCCCTTCGAATTTCATTTTGAGAAAAACACTTCCTGCAGCACCCGATGCAAATGTCGTTATCACATCGGCAATTCTCCATGTCTGAAAACAACAGGTTATGAGCTCTGTTACATTGGCAGTGGTAAACCGAACAGCCAACGTTAGCAACATTAAACGTCTTGTCCCCCGTATAATCACCAATCAACGTCACATTGCCCCCGTCTCTCGTAGCTATAGCGATTCATCATTTATTAATCGAGATATCCTGTCAAAATTGGCTTTGGCCTTTATGAAGAGTGGGAGTGCCATTGGATCCTGGACGGAATCCCCCCACAATTTTAATTTTTTTGGTCTATCTAGCCTTGTAAGCATAGTGAATGGTATTCCACTGCAAACTCTATCATTTGACAAAAAATCCTATAGAACTCTGTACGATTTGACCATGTAATCCCTAGATCATGACTCTCAACTATTTGAAAATGGAATAACCGATTCAATTTTTTCAAAAAACCATGGGGTAATTGTTTTGGACCTGTCGGGGACACAGGATATGAGCATAGTATGAACAAGGATTGTACAGTTAGAGTGTACATTTGCTGATGCTTTGACTGAGAGTATAACGCTAATATCACTGAGTCAATTTGAAACCTATTGGGAAATCACACCCGACGGCAGTGTTCTACTAGACCTAGCACCATAAACAAACAAAATAATCAACGTATTTAGTATGGATCCATACATGTCCCAGTACAAGTCCTATTGTATACCATCGGACTTCATCAAAAAAATTCCAAGTGTTAACAATTCCCTAATCATTGTTAATAGCAGTCCATCGACTTTGAAGATTGACCATTGGCTATGCATCGTTCAAACAGTGAAGAATATTGATTTTTTGATCCTCTTGAACTATTGTATAAATTCCACACTTCTCACATCAGCGACTTTATTGGAAGCAGTGGGAAAACTATTATTCAAAATCAGCGAAGAGTACAGGATTTAACGACTAAGACATGTGGTTTTCATGCGCTACTCTTTTTCATGTTCAGATGTCGTGGCTGTACCTACAAGCAGTTTCTCGACAATTACGTTGACTTACCTCGATTGAACGACTTTCTAGTGGAAAATATACTTACAAGTGTATTTAATATTGATTTTAGTGCCCTGCTAATAAAATTTTCTAAAACTTTATGTTAATTTGTTTATTAATAAATGAAAAAAATTTAAAAAGTACTTTTCTACTCTTTAGATTTCATCTTCTACTAGGTAAAGGTATTTGTCGACAACATCTAATGCAGGTTGATTATCTGAATTCACAGTATACTGATCCTGATATACTGCAATGTCAGAGTCACATTTTCTACAGTAGAGTGTAACTTCACTCTTTTCATATATCTTTGTATAGTCAGTGCTACTATTCGCATTCATTCTATAGAATTCACATGTTTCAATTTGCTTATTTGAAGCAATTTCACAAAAAATGTCCTTAAGTGGCGAATCACATTCCGTCACAGCCAAATAAAAATCAGTGGGCTTATAATCATAACACCCATTGTCTTCACAACGATGACGTAGAAACCATATTCTTTTGTTGTTCCAACAGTTGAATCGCTGACCTGGTTCCTCCTCCCAGAACAATCTAAAACCACGACGAGACCAATCTTGTAGTAGTACTCTAAAATCACGCTTAGGAGTATTCCCAATTATACCAGAACATGTATTCCGCTACTGATTGTATTTATTATAATGACAATTGGAGCATAGGTGTCCTCGAGGATGAAAGTCACACATTTGTTCAAGACAGAAATTATAACCTTTAATTTGTACTGCTTATACTCTTTGTTATTTACACGGGTTGCATAATCTGCACTTTTCATCATACTCATCAATCACTGTGCAATTCTCACATGATGATCAGCTGCCCAGTCTGTACATACATAGTAGACATGTATGGAACATTTTTTCATCTGTTGACACTCTCTCTGCCGAAATTGAACTGAGCTAGCAGCAATAACAAATTGAGTAGAAGAGAGAGAGAGAGTGGAGTAAATCATCCTTGAACGCCATCTTTCTCATGAAAAAAAAGTCCTAAAATTCTAAACTGGTGTTGAAAATCATATCAACAATATCATTTTGTCTTGTCGTGATTATTATATCAATAAATTATGTAAATGCATTTGGACCACGACGTAGAAGCTTCATACAATAGTCTAATGATAGAGAATCAGTTTTCATTATATCGACAACCATTCCCTTAGAAAATGTCTCCCTTTGAATAGACAGCTCTTGAAAATCGTCATCTAGAATCAAACGCTTTTCCATAAGCACTAGATTCCTCAGGATTTGCTCTTTCTCAAATCTATCCATTTTTTAGAGTCCTAACACTCTCACAACCAACTTCAGACTAACCAGAATTTTTTCTACTCTAAAAAATATATGCTAGTCTACTATAGAAAGAAAAATACCTTTGATTTAGAAACAATTTTATTGAGCATAATTACAACAATAATATTCACTGATGCATTTTGTTCTCTTACTATATTTCACTAGCACATCTAATGCTGCCTGAAGTCTATTTATATGCACAATATTTAGTTTCGCAGCAAAACATAATTGCTCCTCCAGCTTAAATTTGCTTAACGATATCACGTATCTAGCATACATATCTTCCCATTCAAGGCATAGTCTACAGCCTCCGGTTATTTCCACTGCCACATTTGGTATTCGTATATCTTTGCTGCTTCCACCATCAATCTCCAATAATGTAAATGCTCCACTCATTTTCTCTAGTAATATCCTCTCAAATAAACTAATCTCTCTGAATTCAATTCTCTTACTAATATGAATTGCAATGAAAATCACTCCTTTTATTTGAATCCAATCACCAATCAAGCTGTCGTATATAGCATATCCACCGCTGTCTCTGATTGGCCCTAAAAAATGGGTGTTGCCTCAAAAACCAGTCTGGTTGTGTTATACAACCTTGACTATACTCTCAAAACTTGTTTGACCACTTTATAGGTAAAGGTTTGCCAGCTTTTTTGCAATGTCCACGTGAAACCACACTGTATATTAATGTACATACTAGAGATAAGAGAAATTATGCAAGTACTCGTCGGACCTTTAACACTATTACTACTATCCAAGCTATCAAAGAAAGTAAACAGATTTTTTTGCGAATGGTATCAAGTTTTCTATTTCAGGTCAACTAGAGGAGGTATGAAACTAAATAAACACTACTATTTGTGTACAGATTTTTAAAAGGAAGTATGTTTTTAAAAATTGCTGAAAATTGTTCTCCAGCATACACATAGCAGGCCCAACTATAAAGTCTAAAAAAACGAAAAGATATAAAGTATTATTTTCTTTTTCCCTGAAAAGACTATGTCGATATAAAACAAACAGAAATTTATTAAAAAAAAAACCTTCCACAAATTTAGTTTTTCAAAGAAAAGTACAGAACTCCATTAAACCAAAAATGAGCAAAAATAAAATCAAATAATCTATCAAGCGTGAAACTACCACAAGTCAGCATCAATAAATAAATGAAACCCAAAACGAACAGAAGTTACAATAAATAACCAACTCAAACCCAAAACGAGCAGAAATTAACATGAGTAGGGCTCAAAACCCTTTTGTCTTCCCGAGGCCAGAACATAATTTGCACTTTATTGAAAAAAATACAAATGAATGTGCATAATATACATGTACTGATATTTAGTAGTCAAAATGTTAATATTATTTGATTTATTAAAGTTATAAAAGTAAAAACATTTATATTTTTTCAGTAAAGTGCAAATTATGTTGTGGCCTTGGGAAGGCATAGGGGTTTTGAGCCCTAGTCATGTTAATTTCTGCTAGTTTTGAGTTTGACTCGGTTATTTATTGTAATTTCTGTTCGTTTTGGGTTTCATTTATTTATCGATGCTGATTTGTGGTAGTTTAACGCTTGGTAGATTATTTGATTTTGTTTTTGCTAATTTTTGGCTTAATGGAGTCCTCTAATTTTCTTTGAAGAACTTATTTCGTGGAAAAAGTTCTTTTAATCGATCTTAATAAAATCACGCCATCAGACTGGGCATATCAAAGAAAGTTCTAGTGTCCTTTTTAAGTGACAGAAAAGATTCACGGAAAAGTGGTGTTTACTGCTATTATGCAGCTCCAAATCATGATTTTGCCCAAAGGGATCCAAGTTGCTAAGAAAAAACAAAACAAAAAAAAAACCCGGATCTATGATCTTTGGTCTGGCAAAAAGTAGCAAAATTCCATATTTTTGCAGATATGAGCTTGAAACCGCTACAGGAGTGTTATTTGATACACTGAATCTGGTGGTGTGATTTTCATGAAATTTCTTTGAATTTTGGAGATGTTTCCCCCTTTTTAAAAAACCAGGCAACTTTTTTCTGGCTCGTAGCCTTTTAAGGGTAACACTAAGCTTACTGAATGTTATGTTTGGAATCAGCATAATAAGCCGATTCTTTTGATATACCTATTGTTATCAAAATTCCGTTTTTTAGAGTTTAGGTTACTGTTGCTCCTACTTACAGTTCGTTTCCATGAAATGTTTGATAAAATTTCGCTTCCGATCAGACTTACCAGCCAGAATTCATTAGCTCGATTTCACTTGACGAAATAAATCTTGATTAGATTAAAAAAAAATGGAAAGATTCATTATCATGGTTCATTCAACCCTTGTAGTATCTGATTATACCCATTGATAACTTTCAATGCATAGTGTCTATTTTGAAGGTGCATATTGATTTGACTTGATGAATATTGTTTAGGTATAAATTTAACTAGATAAATGTTGAATAAGTTAAACTAAGTCGCAAGGGCTAATAGTTTTCTGTTTTTAGATCTTATAATTTTTTTTCTCAAACTTAACCACACCTGAATGTGCCACTCGAGATGCCTAATAGAATTACCTATGCTGTAGGTCTTTCATTTTTTTTTTTTTGATTCTTTGGGACAGACTTGAGCCAGAGATGCATGTGCTTCAGGTCCCGCCCTTTCCACTACTTCCTCCTTGCCAGCCTCTACATACCAGGAACGTATGTGAGTAAATTAATTATGCAGTATATTTTTTTTAACTGCATGATTATTTTACAAAGGTTTTGTGGTTGAAAAATTTATTTGTAGGTAGATACCTACACCTGATGACCTTTAAAAAAAGGGCTGATGGCATGACTGGAGGTGCAGCAGGCAATAAAATACTCAGGATGCCAATGATTGATTGAGAGTTCGTTGTGTTAACACCTTGCTTTTGGATATTAACCTTTTATTAAAGTAAGGTTTCAACCTGTGCGATTTCCTACAGAGATTTATAATCGACTTATTTTATTTACTTGCTGTTGACATTTTTGCTGCTTGAGTTTAAATTCCCTTGGGATATAGTGACTTAGTAAGCACTGAGATTCAGAAAAAAAAACGACTTAATTACCTTAGAGGATTGTATTATTTGTGCATAGCAGCGATACTGATAACATATATTAGGCAATAAGCAGAAGAGGGGAGGGTTCCTGCCGCAAGCGCCGCATGTACCTGCCGGTATTTAGTTACCCTTAAATTGCGGGGAATTGGTGAGCAGGTCCCGACGTTTCCCTTGTTCCAGGCCCAATGAAGATGGCGTTGCTAATTCATTAATCTATAGAAAAAAGGGTTTATTCTTTATGTGAAATAACCATTATTTTATAAAGTTTAAAAAAAAATGTTCATTTTCCCACCCCACCCACAAAACTTAATTTCTCCTAGCATTATTTTAACTAAATACTTGCCCCCACCCCAGCACCAGAAAGTTTAGAAAGACGCAATAACCTATTTATGCTGAAGCATTTCTAGTCGTATGTTTACCAGGATATTGAATAAGTACCATTTTTACACCCCATCTTCAAAACTCAATTTCTCCCTCCTAGCATTATTTAAGTAAATACTTGCCTCCACCCCTTCCCCCAGAAAGTTCAGAAAGAAGCAAAAGAGTACTTTCTTTGACAATCAAAAACTACATTATATTCAGCTATCTCTGAGGGGAGCAGAGAAATTTAAAACAATGGTTGGGGGCGGGGGAATAATATTTTAATATCTCTGACATACACTCTTAGAGTGTTGAAAAAAAATGCGAAAAGAAAAGACAAAAAAAAAGTTGGAAAGGAATAGGTAGATATTTCTACAATCAGTAAAGTACCTACATTAAAGTACCTACATTTCCAAATTCAGACTGCACTTGTATGCCTCTAGCCCCTGGCAAAGCATGAAGGGGGTGACCTCACGATCTTAACTAGACGAGGCTGATGCATTATGAGAAGCCATCCACTCCCTCTTGAATTTTCTGCCAGGTTGCATAGAGGTTTGCGCAGAGCTGACACTGGCGTGAGAGGCTCCTTGCATTAAAGGTTGTGTGGTCATTGGCTGGTCCAGAGCATTTGTAATGGAACCAGCGTATCAGATGATGGAAGGTCTTGCAGCTTGCATCGATGTGGTATCGTTCCATCTTGCTCTCTTTTCAGAAGAGGAGTAATTGTAGGAATCTTCCTCCTCCTTAAAAAAGAAGAAAATTTTAGATTGAAATAATGACCCCTCTTTTACAGATAAATTGCCCTCTAAAGTTTATTCTGATGTTTGTAACGCTCTATCTATTAGTGCTTTAGAAATATTAAAAAAAAGTTTCTAAAGTAGAATTTTGGAAAATTTTGAGTTTGGGGGGAAGGGGGATTTCAAGAACATCTTCCCATAATATAAATTTTCCCCTAAAGTCGATTCTGATATTTTTAACGCTCTATCTATTAACGCCCTCAAACCACTTTCAACTTATAAAAAGCGCACTAGCCCTTTGAATTTCCAATCGAATGAGCCCTTTTTCAAGTTTCTACGACAAAGCTTTCAATAAAAACCTTATATGCCCCCAGGGTATAACTTACAACCCTTACCCTGAGGGCTGTCGGGGAGTATCATCCTCAAAGATATATTTTCCGGACCTTTCAACTATTTTGAACAAAATGGTTAACTTAAAATTTTCATTGGATGTATTTGGATATATGGTGGTTGTCAAAGGGGTGTTAATTGCCTTCCGATCACTTTCGACTATTAAAAATGGCACTAGTCATTTAAATTTCCAGTCAAATGAGCCCTTTTTGAAGTTTCAACGACAACGCTTTCCATAAAAACCTTATATGCCCCCAGGGCTTACCTTACAACCCTTGCCTTGAGGGCTGTGGGGGAGTGTCCGAATCGAAAACATAATTTCTATCTGGAAATCAACTACGCTGAACAAAATGGCTTTCTCAAAATTTTGATTGGATGTGTTTGGGGAAATGGGGGGCGTGGAAGGGTGTTAGTTGCCTTGCAATCACTTTCGACTATTAAAAAGGGCACAAGCCCTTTTAATTTCCAATCAAATGAGCCCTTTTGGAAGTTTCTACAACATCAATATCTACAAAAACCTTATATGTTCCAGGGCATAACTTACAACCCTTGCCCCGAGGGCTTTGAGGTGAATATGATCCTCAAAGACCTACTTCCTAAGACTTTTAAATACGTTGAACAAAATGGCTATCTAAAAATTTTGATCGTATGTGTTTGGGGAAAAGGTGGGCGTGTCACGGGGGTTAGTTACCCCCAAATCACTTTTGACTATTAAAAAGAGCACTAGCTCTTTGAGTTTGCAATCGAATGAGCCCTTTTTCAAGTTTCTACGACAAAGCCTAACTTACAACCCTTACCCTGGGGGCTGTGGGGGAGTGTCATCCTCAAAGATATAATTTCCGGACCTTTCAACTACTTTGAACAAAATGGCTATCTAAAAATTTTGATTGGATGTGTTTGTATAAATGGTGGGCGTGGATGGGGTGTTAGTTGCCGTCCAATCGCTTCGACTATTAAAAAGAGCTTTAGCCATTTCAATTTCCAATCGAGTGAGCCATTTTTGAAGTTTCTACGACAACGATTTCTATAAAAACCTTACATACCCCAGGGCTTACTTACAACCCTTGCCTTGAGGGCCGTGGGGGAGTGTCCTCCTCAAAAACATAATTTCTATCTGGAAATCAACTACGCTGAACAAAATGGCTATCTCAAAATTTTGATTGGATGTGTTTGGGGAAATGGTGGGCATGGAAGGGGTGTTAGTTGCCTTCCAATCACTTTCGACTATTAAAAAGGGCACATGCGCTTCTAATTTCCAATCAAATGAACCCTTTTGGAAGTTTCTACAACATCAACATCTATAAAAACCTTATATGCCCCAGGGCATAGCTTACAACCCTTGCCCCGAGGGCTCTGGGGGTTATGATCCTCAAAGACCTAATTCCTAAAACTTTTAACTACGTTGAACATAATGGCTATCTAAAAATTTTGATTGGATGAGTTTGGAGAAAAGATAGGCGTCAGACGGGGTTAGTCGCCCTCAAATCACTTTCGATTATTAAAAAGGGCACTAGCCCTTTGAATTTCCAATCGACTGAGCCTTTTTTCAAGTTTCTACGACAAAGCTTTCAATGAAGACCTTGTATACCCCCAAGGCATAACTCACAACCTTTACCCTGAGGGCTGTGGGGGAGTATCATCCTCAAAGATATATTTTCCGGACCTTTCAACTACTTTTAACAAAATGACTATCTCAAAATTTTGAATGAATGTGCTTGGATATATGGTGGACATGGAAGGGGTGTTAGTTGCCTTCCAATCACTTTCGACTATAAAAAAGATATTCGGAATAAATATTTGGAATAAACATAAAAATTCAATTCTCTTGATGTATAATTTTTTTTATCAAAATTCCTTTTTTCTAGGGTTTTGGTTATTATTGGCTTCGTACTTACTGTTCATTAATATGAATGAACATAACAGCAATTTTTGTCACTATGTTATCATTTACATACCATTACTATTACTTTACCATTACTTTTGCGATTAAGTAATCAGACTTTGAATGCTGATTCCGATTGAAAGTTTGCGCTTTACTGAAAACAATCCTTATCTAAAGATAAGGATTGAAGGAAACTGGCCCTCCCGTACCCTTTTCTTAAAAAAATCAACCAAAATTTTGAGTTTTGATTAGCACGGTCTGAAGGTCCAATAATTATGCTTCTGGGAATGATATAAAACCCCACTGCCCCTGAGGAAATAGATGTAATTATGCTTTTTTGCCCATTGTTTACTTATGGCTTTTGTTGTTAGGAAATGCACTGATATTTTTAGGGAGGAACTTCCTGCGGGGAGAAATTTCTCCCAAGGGACACATTTTCATGGGAAATTATTTCTGGTGGGAATTTTCCAAAGAAAATTTTCTGGGGGGATTTATCGTGGAACTTACATTCTCTATGGTGACTCAATTTTACACGTGGAGAGAATTTTCTGAGGGAAATGTTCTCCAGGGATTAAATTATCTAGGGGGAGGGTCCTTTGAGAGGGGGCATTTTACGGAGGATTTATAGCATGATTTGAAAAAGGCTCAGAAATTAAATAAAAAGCAAGTTTTTTTCAAATGAAAGTAAGGAAATTACTAAGCAAGAGAGGAAATTATTAAAAATAGTAGTAAGTCACTAGGGGTGACAACTCTGATCCAGACATCTAGAGAATTATATAGAGGACTCAGAATTAAAGTGGGCCAAGTCTGTTTTTTCGAAATACAAATATCCCTGGATACCTGATAAAGTGAGCGTGTTCACGAATGTATCTCTAATCGGCTTAATAGATTAGATGTGTATTAGTTTTTGATGTATTTAATGACCTGATTTTCTTACAGATGGAAGGCAAACTGAGTCACATACGATTAGCTTGATTTATTGTTCTCAGCTAAATGGGTCATGCAGTTGTCACCTATTTTATATATTTATAACCGAATAGCGATTCAGTTATAGCCACCTACCTTTGGGTACCAATATACTGAAGGTTATTTTTTCCATGACTTGGAAATGAACCCTCTACGTTTTACTCATATTGACTAATAAAGTTGCTCCAAATTTAAACTTCATAAAAAAAGCCGGTTAAAACTATAGACAATGGGAGTCCTTGCAAAACAGGTAGGCTAAGAAGTTTTTAACGAATTTGGATTGAAAAACAGGCTTGTCGTCACAAAGCGACACTATTGCAAAATGTGCCAGCAGAAAGCACCAATGACCTTTCAGCAAAAAAAAGCTTTTCAGTAAGTTTCATTCATTTTTAAGCATTTAAATATGATACATAAAATGGATTGCAACTTCATTGAAGAGTAAGTGATATTTTTGTTACTAACTCTAATACTTGCTCAATGTCAAGCGACCTGTACATTGATTATTGTATTGCGTAGTAATTTTTCAATAACAAATCGTTTAAATTACCTATTGAGAAACTAATATAGAAGGTAGTGATTCGATACACGTGCGAAGTTAGGCTCCATATTTTTTAGCCAGGTTAATCATAAACTGAATTATTGGTAGCAGAATGACAAGCTTCCATGGGTTCCTGTGGGCAGGTGAGACAGTGAATCCCCCTTTCCTTGGAACATGAAAACATTTATGAATAACATAATTCTTCAATATTTTGAAAGAACATAAAGTACAGAACACTTTTTAATAACTCCAAATTTGTTGGGCTGTGTGATGCAAGGAACCGTTTCAAGAGCTATTTTACACTTATCCCACGTCCTTGAATAACAAATTTTTATAGGCTAGGAACTTTATTTCATGGTCAAAAACATTTTTAGAAATTCAGCTACAATTCAAGCTGGGGTTTAGGAGGATATTTCAGACTCTTCTCTTCATTTCTTCCTTTCTTTTTAGACTAATAAAAGTCTATAAAAATAGGTCCTAGCTTTTATTAGTTAAAAAAATCTCACATATAAGTAAATTGTGACGTAGAAACTTAAAACGAACAGTAACTAAACTATATATGGGAAAAGCTCCACGCTCAATCCCAGCTGTATATGCTGAAGTTCTAGTGCTTTCCTAAAAGTATTAAATAAATAAAAACACTTTTTTTAACTGAAAGTAAGGAGCAACATTTAAACACAAAACGAACAGAAATTATATCGTATATGAAGCGTTCCCCTCTCTTCAATACATTGCTCTTTACGCTAAAACCTTTAGCAGTTGTAAAAAAGCTCCCTATTCTCATTAAATGGTCCTTTTGTTTCAGTAGCCGTTCTTAAAATTTTTTGACAAACTGACAAACTATAGCGTAAAGAGCAAGGTATTGATGATGGGGCAAAATTTCATATGCGGAATGATTTCTGTTCGTTTTGAGTTTTGATGTTAGGCCTACTCCTTACTTAACGTTAAAAAATTTGTTATTTTTATTTAATTTCTGATTGTTTTCAAATAACGCCGGTATATATGGCTCACCTTCCGTGAAATATACCCTCCCTCCCCTCACGGGAAACTCCTCAGTGGAATTTTCATCATACGTGACGTGCACCCCACCCCACCCCCTGGCAAATTTCCTTCTGACAGTTCGATCCTTGCTGAAAATCCCCCCTCTCCTAAAATTCTTTGCAGACGATTTAGCCTGAAAAATTCTCCTCAGCATACTTTCATTTAAAAAAGAGTTTAATCTCTAATCGATTTCTTGATTACTCCGAAAATGTTCCCTTCCAGCGAAATTTTTTCCCAGAAACCGAAAGACGCGGAAAAAAGTCCCCGGATAATTCCCCCGGAACATCTTCGTATACAAAATTGAGTTGGCATAGAGAATGTAAGACAATTAAAAATAAATTAGTGTAAGAATTCTGTCCAGAATTCTTTCAAATCCCCCCAGTGTGAAATTTCCCCTAGAAAATTACACCCCCCACAGATATTTCTTTCCCCAAGGAAGATTCCCCCTATGGATATCCACCCCAACCACAAAATCCCCCTCTCCGAAGAATGTGTGTATACTTCCCAATAACAATTACCATACGTAAACAAAGGACAAACTTTAAAAGTTAATGGCCTCCCCTACGGAGTGTGGGGGGTTATTTTACCCCTAAAGAAATAGTTATTTGATTTTTCAATTATACTGAACAAAACAGCTATCTCAAAATTTTGATCAGGTAACTTTAAAAAAAAATGGACGCGGGAGGAGGGCCAGTTGCTCTCGAATCTTTTTGTTTCCTTAAAAAGGGCACTAGAACTGTTAAATTCGATTTGAATGCGCCATCTCCCGATCTTCTAGGACCATTATTTCAATGCAATCACCCCTGGAACAAAAATTAATAATAAACATGCATCCGTGATCTGTCTTCTGGCAAAAGTAGCAAAATTCCACATTTTGTATTTAAGAGCTTGAAACTTCTACAATAGGGTATTCTGGTACGCCAAATCTGATAACTTTATTTTCATTAAGATTTCTTGAACTGTAGGTGGTGTTTCACACCTATTTCAAAAATGAGGCAAATTTTTTCAGGCGCATAACTTTTGACACTATACTTCGTGAATCTTATATTTGGGAATTAGAATAATAATTTGATTTTTTATGTATCTATTGATATCAAAATTCAGTTTTTTAGAGTTTTGGTTACTCTTGAGCCGAGTCGCTCATTACTTACAGTTCGCTACCACGAACTGTTTGATTTTAAACCACCACAAATAACTTATAGCTAGTTATTAGTTACTACTCTATTATTATCCAAAAAGTGTCATTTCACGACTCTGTTGTTCTCATTAAAGCTCTCTATTCTCGTACAATTTCTGTTTGTTTAAGTAGTATGTTCAGCTTTGCCCTAAATGTGAAGGGAACTGACCCACATCAGTTGCGCTTATGTTTAATATTTTCTTTTTTTTGTAACAGCGCTTCGACAACGAAGGAGGTCGTTTAGCCATATTTTTCCTTATGCGATGGTGTGCTGCTATACTAGGTTGGTGGTTGAGAAAGGTGGTAACTCTGCGTCCCTAAATGCATCACAGTTTCTGTTCCTTTTAGGTTTTTTTGCCGCTCTTTACTTTCATGAAAAACAATCAATTTAATTTTCGTTCGTTTGTCATATCCAAGGTTTTTCTACACAGGAGAGGGGCGCTTTCTCTTTTTAACCTTCCGCGTATGTATATTTAAAACTCTAATTTTTTTCACAATAGCTCATTTTTTTTCACCGTTATCCTTTAAAAACGCCAGGGAAGAGCCGTAATAAAACAGGATATATTCTCTCTCCTTGGGACTTGTCTGGCATGTTAAGTCTAAATTTGCTCCTCCATGCGAATCTTCACTTGGAGGAATATATTCTAACTAAGGACTAGGCTAGAGAGACCTTTCCTTGCACATGTGTTACCAAAGGACCTCTCGTACAAAACTTGGGCTTGCATACGATGCTACAATAGCCACTAGTTTGCAGGGACTGCAATTAGCTAGTGCGCCATTGAACAGGAGCATGGCCCCCGAAACAGAGGAGTTATATAAATAGTTTTCCTATGTTCAAAGTTCTTTAGTCGCTTCATACTTTTTGCTCGATTGAATTTTGGTCATGTTCAGGTCGAATTGTGGTTCTGAGGCAAAATCACAATTATTTGCTGTGACATCCACTTTTATTTAAAAAGAGTAATAGAACTTTAAATTTCACTTGAACCTGTTATTTCTTTGCATTCTGTACCAATGCATCGGCTTAATAAAATTAACCATGGTGAAAATTCGTGGACACATAGGCCTAACAGATTCAGGCCTTTGACCAGTGCATGTTCGCTATTGTGATCTCAAATTTCTGTTTTTACAGTTTTTTTTTAGCCAAAATTTGGTTTTGCTGGCTATTTGCATACCCCCATTGGCTCGTATAAGCCTTTGGCCCCCACTCTTGGCCCTCGCTTCGAAAGGGCTACCTTATAAACGATGTCAGCAATTAAACTAAAAATAATTGTTAATTCAATTTTTCGAGTATTTGTGTGGTGGAAATATGAAAGCATTTAGATGCAGTTTAATTGCGGAAGTAGCTGACTTGCGGGTCGAACGGCATCAAAAAGCCGAATTTCCCCCTTGATGATCTAAAACTTAGAACGAATGGAGATTATTAGTAATTTCTTCAATATTCTTAAGCAGGTTGACGATATATCTGCAACAGTATATTCTTGACTTCCTGTTTAGTCCGTTTCAAGTGGGCAATGATGATATTTTTGGAATAGAATATGTCAAATTGAAAAATAATGATAAAGCTGAGTTTCCATAAGAGCGTTGCGCAACAAAATTATCTCTAAACGTTCTCCTGAATATATTTTGGATATTTTTGTACTTTTAGCAGAGTCTCAACAGTAACAGACCACACGAAAAGGAGAATAAATGTAACATACCAGTACAGACTTCAGTTTCCGCATATTCTATCGTCCATACAAATAAGATTTAGCATTTTTTACCATTTAAAGACTCCTGCTCCAGGATAAAATTTCTGGGGAGAAGGGAGGGGTATTGCCTTCTAGAATTGTTTGCGTTCCTTCCCCTAGCTTTTTAAAATTACCTTGTCTTTGGTATCTTCATTAAAAACATAATAAAAATTAATTATCCTCCTATATTTTGAAAAATACATTTTTTTTTGTATCTCCATTTAAAAATGAAAATATCCTCACCCTCTCTCCAATAGTTTCGGGAATTGGCACCCCTCCGTATTTCCATGATAAATAGCTATGTCTTCAAGCGTTAAAAACCGAAAAATTTTATGATGTTGAATATCAAATATCATGATAGAAAGACAAGTCAGTGAGTAGTCAGTTTTCATATTATACTTTTTAATTTATTAAGTTAATTTAATTTACCAGGGGATATGAATTAACAGGGGTTGCGTTCATGATTAACTGCACATTTGGCTTTCCGTGTGACCAGTAACAGTAATTTGGAGTCTAAGAGCAAGATTTGATTTTCTATTTATCTTTCTAGGCCGGCGCTAGCAATAACAATAGCTAGCAGTCGCAAAACAGAAAGTTCGACAGTATATTCAAAAGCTACCCGCAATGCAACGAGAGACTATTATGCAAGACAACATACGGGGCGACAAGAAAGGTAAGTTAAATTAGCGACGTTGAGTGGGGGAGGGGTGCTCTAAACAAGACCAACCTTTTTGTTACTCATCAGTAGACCCCATCTATAGTGACTTGTACCAAACTGTATCATAAACCTTCATTGGAAGAAATTCAAAGGAAAAAACTGGTATACGTGTTGTTACTTCTCTCAATCTATGATATCAAGCAACGCAGCTTCATTTAAAGGCTACTAATTTGGGGGTGGTTACATCATCGTGCCTAGTACGACAAGCAGCATCCAAAGTTTTAATTTTTTGTAGTTAATCATTAATACAGACAAACTTCAATATTTTATTCATTCTTTGTATTTAAAATAGAATAGTTACTTCATGCTATTCTCGAGAGCTCAGCAATGTACAGTGGTGGATCCAAGTGGAGGGTGCGGGGAGTACCCCCCTAAAGTAGTGGTGAATTTGGGTTGGGGTATATTAGCAAGATGACGGCAAATGACTTGATACAATTTTGTGCTGAAGAAACTTAAAGCACTATAAAACAAGAATCCACGAAGCTGAATTTTACAGTGTGATATTTGACGATACCACGGACGCGTCACATACTTCACAACTTAGTCTTTCTCTGCACTATGTTTATGACAGCTGTATTGTAGAAGACTTTGTTAGATTTATGGACCTTCCCAAAACGAAATATAATGGTATATTTGAACATGAACTAAACATTACAGGTGAAATTTTAGGCAAGTTTGTGCTCATGCTAATGGAAGATATTTGAGTAATTGTTGACAATTGTGTTGGCATAACCTCCGCTAGATGAAGTTTCAACATTTCTGAAATGTGAGGGGCAGTATCAGGGATCCAAAACATTGCTAAAAGAAGCAGCCACTGTGGATGCAAAATACATGCTCTTAACCTATCGATTTCCAAGTGCGATAAAAGCCATTATGTCAAAAATGCTGCAGGTGGTATCAAAGAAGTTGCAAGTTTTTTAGGGCATCGGCAAAACGATTGTCCTTACAAAAGTTTTAGGTCATCATGTCCAAGGTTGCTCATTGGGTTGAAAGTCACGAAAGTATATTACGACTCAGAGGTGATATGCCTAAAATAGATGAAGCACTTAGAATTGTGTTTTCATTCCGTAAACAGTTATTCATTGACAAAAGCAAATTGCTTGCTCTGCGCAATTTTAACCTACGACTTTATCATTACTGCTTACTGCTTGATTTATATAATTGACACAACTCTTGTACTAAACAGATAAGTTCGGACTGAAGCATTACATTTATTTTCAGCCACAGAAAAAATTCCAAAACCCTAAAGCTTATAAATAAAAAGGTGGAGACTGACAAGGATTTTCAGATTATATTTGAAAGTGCAGAGAAAGCTATGGAAGCTATGGACGTGATTCAGCATTCCAAGAATGACAAACAAAAAATATCAATCAAATTACCCCACTGTCTCACAGGACCACTAAGAAAATGTCCACCTTTATTGAAAAAGAGCTGTTTATATTCCAGTAATAGTATCTTAATTGTCATTTCCTACTCTTCATAATCATCATAATTACTAAGCGATGCCATATAGTTAAACAACATGCTACTTGGTTTGACCTATACAAATAGTCACAAAGAATGCATGACTCCAAAAGATGGCTCAAAACCATTTTTATTTTTGATAATAAAAGGCTTAACTTACTCACTATAGTGGTCAGAAGTGTAAAGGCTAAAAATTATGCAGAACATATTAAATATCACATTTCAAACAGTTCGTGGTAACGAACTGTAAGTAAGGAGCGACGCGGCTCAATGGTAACCGAGACTCTAGAAAACGGGATCTTGATACCAATAGATACATCAAAAGAATAAGGTTTTAATTCTGATTTCAAATATATAAGTTTCATAAAGTTTAGTTCTACCCATCAAAAGTTACGCGCCTGAGAAAATTTGGCTGATTTTTGAAAAAAGGGGAAAAGACCCCTTAAAATTACAGAACCTTAATGAAAATCACACCATCATATTCAGCGTATTAGAGAACCCTACTGTAGAGGTTTCAAGCTCCTATCTACAAAAATGTGGAATTTTGTATTTTTTGCCAGAAGAAAGATCACGGATGCGTGTTTCATCCTGAAAGATCACGGGGCTCATTGGAACGAAAATTAGAGGTTCTAGTGCTGTTTTTAAGTGACCAAAAAAAGAGGGCAACTAGGCCCCCTCCCACACTAATTTTTTTCCCAAAGTCACCCGATAAAAATTTTGAGATAGCCATTTTGTACAGCATGGTTGAAAATATGATAACTACGTCTTTCAGGATGACTTAATCCCCCAAAGTCCTCCGGGGGAGGGCTGAAAGTTATGAAGTTTACCCAATGTTAACATACAGCATTGGTTATTGGGAAGTATACAGACGTTTCCAGGGGGGATTTTTCTGGTAGTGGAGGGGTGGGTCAGGGGTTATGTGGGAGGATCTTTCCATGAAGGAAGTTTTCATGGGGGAAGGGACATTGCTATGAAGGGGGCTCGGATTTCCAGCATTATTAAAAAAAGATCAGAAATTAAATTAAAAAAACAAGTTTTTCAACGAAAAGTAAGGAGCACAATAGCAACTTAAAAAGAAAAAAATAATATAACTTAAGTGATTCGACTCATCCCCTAGTCTAAGCCTGACTTTTTAAGCTAAATATTTTTTTAGCAACTTCATAATAGCTATTAATTGCTAATAACAGACTTGGTGATTAAGGGGTTATTTTTAAAGAATTGGAACAAAATTCGAACTTTAGCTTAAAGAGCAAGGTATTGACTAGGGATCGAACTTCCTAATATACGTATTAAGAATATATGAATATAGAAGTTCGTTACGTAAGTTAATTTGTAAGTTACGTATATTTATTACTAATAAAAACGTTCGTCAATAAAATTAAACCAGTTTCGGGAAAGCCATTTAACCAAATAAAAGTAAAATTAACATGCAATTTTTTTTTAATTATTCATGTAAGGTGAGCCAAAATCAAAACCTGCATTAATTCAAAAACGTTCAAAAATTAAATAAAAAACAAACAAGTTTTATTAACTGAAAGTAAGGAACGACGTTAAAACTTAAACGAACAAAAATTGTTCCGTATATGAAAGGGGCTGTCCCCTCCTCAACGCATCGCTCTTTACGCTAAAGTTTGACTTTCTCACAACACTATTTTTTTTAAATAATAAGAAACTTTAGTGTAAGGAGCGAGGCGTTGAGGAGGGGACAGCCCCTTTCATATACGGAATAATTTCTGTTCGTTTTAAGTTTTAACGTCGTTCTTTACTTTCAGTTAAAAAAACTTATTTTTTTTAATTTAATTTCTGTAGAGAGTGAACAGCTTTTTATTTCTTTATTGTGGGCTGGTTTTTATAACTTACTATTTTTTTTTTATCACTATTTTTAAATCATTTTAACTCCAACAGATTTATTAAAACTTTAACCCTCACCAGATTTTAGATTAAATTTACGACCATTTCCACAACCAAAAAGCGGATGAAGATTTGTTCTGGGTACCCGACTGACTGACCGTATCTCAAACAGTAGGTTGTACGTAAAGAGTGGTTCAATCTCGCTTTCTAAGGCTATAATGAGAGAAAGGTTGAGATGGCTAGGGCATGTTCTGCGGATGAAGGATGACAGATTGCCAAAGATTGTCCTTTTCGGCCAACTGTCTAGGGCTAGACGGAAACCAGATTGTCCGCGGTTGGGGTGGGAGGGCGTCATAAAGAAAGATTTAAAGGAAATGGGAACTTCCAGGGAGAGTGGAAAGAGGGAGGCTTTGAGTGGATTGTGATGGAGGAAGAGCGTGCGTAGCAATATTGGCCTCAGGTGGCTTGCTGTTGCGGTGAGTTGTTAGTAGTAGCATTTCCAGTACCTACCTACGACGCATAATTGTTGAGGTTCCCTTTAAATTACTGTTTTTCTTTGTTCGCCAGTTTATCGGAGCAACCGATTATGCGCCCCCCGCTAAAGAAAATCCTGGATCTGCCCCTGGCAATGTACGGCACGTTTTTTTAGTAGTATTTTTAAATCATGTTATACACACCAAAATTAAGCCACCTTATTAGACTGCATGCTCTAATTTTTATACAGATTTGCCTGTCAAAACTATTCCTGCTAAAAGTGTATAAGCCTTATCGGTACTAGTGCATTATGTCTAAGACACCGCTATAAACGAAAGAAGTCAAGTTTGGTTAATTCTAATGAAAAAAAATAAAATAGGATGAATATATAATAGTTTAAAAACAAATTTGGGCTATATATTTGCACATTAGGGAGGGGGGGAGATAAAGCATAGCATATATTAAATACGTAACCTAACATAACCTTGGTACGTTGCCCTCCCCCCCTAAAGCCCCAAAACAACAGTTTAAATATTGTAAACGCAATGAGAAATCACGCTTTGCAATCAATTTAGATAGCAAATAGCTGTTTGGGGGGTTTCCATGTATGGTTTCCTTATACAGTCTATAGCGCTGTTTTAGATATTATTCACCAGTATTATCCCCCCTAATCTAGAATAAAGAAAATACATTACGCTTTCATTTTGTAAGACAATTAAAAAAAAATTCGTATAGTAATTATGTCAAATCCCACCCGTGTAACATTTGACCTGGAAAATTTACCCCTCGGAAATTTCCCTCTCCAAAGAAGATTCTCCCTATTGAGATCCACCAAGCAAAACTCCCCCCCCTAAAAATGTATGTATGCTTCCCAATAACAAATGCTACACGATACCAATTGGCAAACTTCATAACTTACAGGCCTATCCCCACTGCCTTGGGGGGGGGGGATCATTGTACACCTAAAGACATATTCATTTGCTCTTTCAACTATAATGAGCAAAATGGTTATCTCAAAATTTTGATAAGATAACTTTGGAGAAAAATGGGCGATCGATGGGGCTAGTTGCCCTCCAATCTTTTTGGTCAGTTGAAAAGGCCACTAGAACTTTTAACTTTCGTTCAAATGCACCCCCTTCCGATCTTCTAGGACCATTATTTCAATACGGTCACCCCTGGTAAAAATATAAATAAGCATCCATGATCTGTCTTCTGTTAAAAAAAGCGAAATTCCAAATTTTTGTATATAGGAGCTTGAAACTTCTACAGGTTATTCGTATCCCTATTTTTTTATAACATTTACTTTTATATATAAACGTTATAGCGCATCTAGGCCCAAGCGTTTTTGCCGCTCTGATTTTGCGAGTTTTCAGGAAAATCCGCGAAAATTCGGGCATAGTGGAAGCACAAAAGAGGACGCAACTGATGAGCCAAAATTAATGAAAGAGAGAGGTGATACCTAGTTATAAGTTGCCATTCTTGGTAGACATCTGACAGTTTGTAAGTGGCCACGGAATTTCTGTATTATTTTAAAATCATTTTTCCGTGAATATACCCGCGCGGTGGCGGATTGCACCTAGTCTTTGACGATAAATCACATTAGTCACGTTTTTTTAAAATTAATCAATAATAATTTATTGTACCACCTGGTATTGTGCGCCCCTAGATTCGGGCCTTGCGGGCCTTTTTGTAAATCCTGGCCTGCTTAATAGGCTTTCATCTATTTTTATCGTATTTGGCTAATGGTTTCCTGCCAGCAGTTTAGAGTGTAGCTAGTATTGCAAGTTGTATGTAGTTTTATGGTTGTATGCTAAAATAGTTATTTTAATAATTTCCTTTAAAAATAAACCGGAGTTGTCAATTAAGGAAAAAGGGGCTTTTTCTCCCTTAGATTCGCCCCCATCCCTTTTGCCCCCATCTTTCCCCCCTACATTTTGAAACATAACTTTTTTGGTGTTCTCATTGTAAAAAATGCCTTTTTTTGGTATTCTCACTGAAGAAGTTGCAAAAATTATCCCTCCCTTACTACTACTACCACTACTGCTAACAATTCACCGCAGCACCAAGCTATCTGACGCCAACACAGCTACGCACACCCCTCCTCTATCCCAATCTATTCAAAGCCTCCTTTTTACACCCTCCCAGGAAGTTCCCATTTCCTTTAAATGTTTCTATATGACGTCCTCCTACCCCAGACAAGGACAACCTTCTTTCTGTTTAGCCCTAGATGGTTGGCCAAAAAGCAAAATCTTCGGTAATCTGTCATCCTTCATCCACACAACCTGCCCTAGCCACCTCAACCTTTCTTTCATTATAGCCCTAGAAAGCGGTATTGAACCACATTTTTTGTACAGCCTACTGTTTGAAATACGGTCAGTCAGCCGGGTACCCAGAACAATCCGTAAGCAGTTTCTATGGAAACTCTCTGGCAAATCTTCATCCGCTTTTCGGAGCGGCCATGCTTCAAAGCCATATTTGACCACTGTCATCACTGTAGCTTCTAATATTCTAATCTTGGTTTGCAGACTTATGTTCCTATTCTTTCAAACTTTCTTTAACTGTGAAAAAAAAAACATGAGCCTTAGCTATTCTGCTTTCAACATTTTCACTGCTCCCACCGTCTTTACTAATAATTAAATAAAAAAAACAAGTTTTTTTTAACCGAAAGCAAGGGGCGACATTAAAACTTAAAACGTACAGAAATTATTCCGTATATGAAAGGGGCTGTCCCTTCTTCAGCGCTTCGCTCTTTACTCTAAAGTTATTTATTGTTTTAAAAATAAAGTTGTGAGACAGAGTTAAACTTTAGCGTAAAGAGTGAGGCGTTGAGGAGGGGACAGCCCCTTTCATATACGGAATACTTTCTGTTCGTTTTTTTTAATTTTTAATGGCCGTTCTGTAGTTCTGTTCGTTTTCAGTTAAAAAAAACTAGTTTTTTTTATTTAATTTCCGATCGTTTTTATATTAATGCAGCTTTGATTTTGGCTCACCGTACATGGACAATTAAAATGAAATTTGCGTATTAATTTTACTTTTTTTGGTTAAATGGCTTTCGCGAAATTTTGTTCTGACTTAACTTACGTAACGAACTTCTATATTCGTATATTTGTATTACGTATATTAGAGATTTTGCCCCCTTGTCAATACCTTGCTCATTACGCTAAAGTTCAAATTTTGTTCCGATTCCTTAAGAATGACCCCTTAATCACAAGGGCCGTTAAGTAGAATAAATAGCTCTAATGAAAGTGCAAAAAAACTTTAGCGTAAAGAGCGAGTTAATGACTAGGGCGCGAACCCAATCATATACGTAATAATTTCGGTTCGTTTTAAGTTCTGATGCTGCTCCTAACTTTCAGTTGAAATACTTGTTATTTTTTATTTAATTTCTGATCGTTTTTTTAAACAATGCTGGGAAATCCGGTGCCCCCTTCACAGCAATTTCCCTTCCCCATGAATACTTCCTCCATGGAAAGTTCCTCCCACGTAACAACTGACCCCCCCCCCCCAAATACCAGACAAAAATCCTTTCTGAAAAGTTCTGTATACTTCCCAGTAACCAATTCTATATGTAAACATTCGGCGAAGTTCATAACTTGCAGATCTTCCCTTGGGGTCTGTCGGAGATTAAGTCATCCTAAAAGACATAGTTCTTGTATTTTTCGACCATGCTGAGCAAAATGACTATCTCAAATTTTGATTGGGTGACTTAGGGGAAAAATGAGCGTGGGAGGAGGCCTAGTGGCCCTCCACTTTTTTGTTCACTTAAAAAGAACACTAGAAGTTTTAATTTTTGTTCCAATGAGCCCTTCCGCGATATTCTAGGACCACTGGGTCGATACGATCACCCCTGGAAAAAAAAAAAATAAACCCGCATCCGTGATCTTTCTTCTGGCAAAAAACACAAAATTCCACATTTTTGCAGATAGGATCTTGAAATTTCTATAGTAGAGTTTTCTGATACGCTGAATCAGATGGTGTGATTTTCATTAAAGTTCTATGATTTTTAGAGGGTGTTTCCCCCTTTTTCAAAAATAAGGCAAATATTCTCAGGCGAGTAAATGTTGATGGGTAAAACAAAACTTGATGAAACTTATATATTTGAAATCAGCATCTGATTCTTTTGATGTATCTATTGGTATCAAAATTCCGTTTTTTAGAGTTTCGATTACTATTGAGCCAGGTCGCTCCTTACTTACAGTTCGTTACCACGAACTGTTTGATGCTACCAAGGTAAGTGAAAAGCTGCCCACCTGATCAAGAATTTTTGCCTATATTTGAACCTCTTATGGGGGGCCGGGAATCTCTTATCTCGAGATGTACTTTTCGGGACTTCTGGTTCCCCTCATGAAAAGATCCACAGAATTTCACAAATGTGTGCCCTCATGCCCAAGATATTCGACAGACCCCAAGAAAATACTTTGCACATACAAAAATATTGCGCGAGTCATGTTCTTCAAAGATACCCCCCTAACATCCTACTTTTGATCGGCCAAGCATATTAATGTCATATTAGATTTTACACTTCAAATATTATCCGAAATAGGAGGGGAGTTATCATCCCTTTGGTACCTGTATTGTGCGCTTTGTCAAAACATATTCCTTTAAATGAAGCCCTGTAGCCCTTTGAAACAATCCAAGTGTTCTTATACTAATAACTTTCGACTGGTATAACTAAAATGAATAAATTTCAGAATATTTAGGATTAACAGTAATTCTTTGAATTGATATTATCAAAATACATTTATTAGAGTTTTGATACCTGTTGACAAGGGTGACTCTTTACTTACCGCACTTTACTATGAACGGTCTGACAATCTCGGATAGGCCTTTTTTGCTGCTTTTCATATTTAAAACTCTCATCTTTCTGAAATTTGCCACATGTATGAACTTTTCTTTCTTTGTTGTGGTCCGGCAAGTTCTATTTGAATGAACAACTCTTCAAGTTGGTATTCCTTTGCTGATACGATTTCAGCAAAATTGCTGAAACAGTAAACAAATGCAAAACCTATATCAGTCTGACTGTTATTATTTCATTCCTTTCGAGGATTTAATCTTCTTTTCTTTTTTTAGTGCTGATGGTATGACATCACTGAGTGCTTTGTATTGCATGCTGTTAGTTGTCCTGGGTCTTGTTTTTCCGCTTGCCTCTGTAATTTCATCAAAAATTCCAACATTTTATTATGAGGTAAGTCAGTTCTAATTTCAAACCACTAGGGGGGGGGGGAGAGTAATAGGATTTTTCTACCTCGGTGACGGGCATTCAAAAGGCAGCGTGACATACTGTTGACAGAAAGTTTCGCCTATCTGAGTTAATCACACTAAAATGGTCGATCCAGTTCGTCTTATTGTAGCCTACCCCACTTTTTGAAATTTTCAGACTTCTCAGGTTTTTTTTTTATTAAGTGCCTTGTTCCTATTTGCTAGTAAGCAATAAAGATGAAATGCTCAATTTTATAAATACGAACAGGGATAATTTCATCACATGGATGGTGTTGTATCCACAATTGTCAATTCGTAAAATAATGACTTTTTGGAAGTCTGATTTACTTTAGAAATGTACTCGATACTTTTCAAGAGCTATTTCTTAACTATACGTGTGTTTAATTTATAATACATAAAATAAGTGTTGATAATTAAAAAAAAAGTGATTAATGACTTTTTTTTTGGAACTTAGAACTGTTAGCAAAAGGATCCACTGAGCTAAATGAAAATGTGGGAAATTTTCTCCATGGGGGGGCGTATTAGTTTTGCCTTATGATAATTCAAATTGCATTCGAGATTGAAAAAAAAATAAACTTTAATAAGAGCAGGTTGACTTCGGAATCGTTTTTATGACAGATTACCGTAGTGAAACATGAAACGTGTTCGTTCAAACTTTTTTTTCTGTGAAAATACTTTAATAGACTCCATTTTTGCGTATTCACGAGAAATAGAAATAAATTCTTCCTCCTTAAGAACTCCATCTCTAAAGTCATAATTTTACAAAACTTCCATTAAAACTTCAAAAAATCTGTATATTCAAACGAGGAAAAATACAGTTTTTGAACACCCCTTCCCTTCTTCTTCTGGTTTTTGGTTCTCCTAAATTTTGTCGAGTGTAAAATAATGGTTAACTTCATCACATGTTTTTATTTCCTACTACAAGTCACATGACATGCTTTGAAATTTTTGACCCGTAATATACTCTATAAAGTAGCTCTTTGTACTTGGCAACATTGAAAAGAGTTATTGTCCATAGTGAGTATTGATGTCACTATATCCAAACAGCTATGGTACATCACATGACTTAATTACCGGTCCCGAACAAAACTAGCTTGGAAGACCTTTTATGGAATTACGCAAGGGTTTTGACTGAAACAAGAATTTTTTAGACAGAGGTAGAATCTTCTTTTTAGGTAGGCTAATTAAATAAAAATCACCAGATATTTTCAAATAAAAGAAAAGAGCGACGTTAAAGCTTCAAACGAACAAAAAATATCCATATACTCTCATTTAATAAAAAACTTGTTTCTTACTTAATTTCTGTGTATTTTTAATAGCATATTCAGACTTATCCCAAATATAAGATGCATTATGTATGAAGTATAACTTTTGCACAAAAATGCGTCGAAAAAAGGTTCACCACAAAACAATTCTCTCTAATATTTTTTAATGTTCTTAGGCCTAATTGTTGTTTATTTCTTCTTTTTCTCGTTAAAGGGGCTCTGAAATGCCGAACAATAATGTTTAATTCGTGAAATTAAAATTGCCGTTGGGAGAGGAGGGGGTCCTCAGGCAGCTATTATTACGGGGATGCTCCCACTCCACCACCTTTCAGCACATAAGCACACAAATATAATCCTCTATTTCGCATTATTAATTAAAGAAACCTTCCGAAAAATAAGTTTTTCAAAGAAAAGTAAAGGCCATTTTAAACTTAAGCTCAGCAGATACAAATACATTTTAAAATTCAAACTCAAAACAACCAGAAATTACTACTAGAGGATAAATGAAACCCAAAACGAACAGAAATTAAATAAACAATCATAGCAAAAATATACAGCAAGTAATAATATAAATGAATAAATAGATCTTAAAGCGAGTAATGCTTAGACTGAATATGAATATCAAACTTAAAATGAAAAAAAATATTTTCTTATTGAAGTATAAATAAAACTTAAAACGAACAGAAATTAAATAAACAATCAATGCAAACAAACATACAATAGATATTAATGTAAATTAATAAATAGATCTTAAAACGAGTGAAACTTAAAGTGAATATGCCAATCAAGCTTGAAACGAACAAAAATCACCACAAACAAGAGTTTGGGTATCGCCTCCTTCTCTCACTGTAAAAATCTAAAACCTACTTCGTAATTGGCGCTTTACGGAAAACAAATTTTATGAAAAATATTTTCTTTTTGTACTTTATATTGAAAATAAACATTAAAATTATAGTAACATTTTGAACTGATGAGCTTTCAGCAATTAATATCATTATACATCAAATATTTAGTTTAAGTTATTAGCTCTTTATAAAGTTGTTAAAGACGAATATAGTTTCCCTACAAACAAGTGTTTAGATACTGCCTCCTTTCCTAACTGTAAATAAAAACCAAAACCCTACTGCGTCATTGGCGCTTAACTGAAAACGGATTATATTGCAAATATTTTCTTATCCAGTTCTTAAAGTATTGAAAATAAAAATACAATTACAGTGAAATAAATTCTTGAATTGATGGATCTCTTAACAATTAATATCATTATACCTCACATATTCAATTTGATGTTGTTAATACTTTCCAAGACTGTTCAAGACGAATAGAGATTTCAATAAAGTGCCAATGATGCAGTAGGTTATACACTTTTACAGTGAGAGAAGGAGGTCATACACAAACTCTTGTTTGTGGGGATTTTTGTTCTTTTCAAGCTTGATTTGCATATTCAATTCAAGTTTCACTCGTTTTAAGATTTATTTATTAATTTACATTAATATTTGCATTGTATTGATTGTTTATTTAATTTCTGTTCGTTTTAAGTTTCATTTATACTTCAATAGGAAAATATTTTTTTTTCGTTTTAAGCTTGATTTTCATATTCAATCTAAGCATTACTCGCTTTAAGATCTATTTATTAATCTATATTATTACTTGTTGTATGTTTTGCTATGATTGTTTATTTAATTTCTGTTTGTTTTAGATTTAATTTATTCTTAAATAGTAATTCCTGATCGTTTTGAGTTTGAATTTTAAAAGGTATTTGTATCTGCTGAGCTTAAGTTTAAAAGGGCCTTTACTTTTTTTTGAAAAACTTATTTTTAGGAAAGTTTTTTTCTAATTAATTTTTGTTCGTTTTTGAATGCAAAAAGTTTCAAGTTTTTAAAATTCATTATTTTAAAATCAAAATTTAAAAAAAAATCAAATAATCATCCATGTATCAAAATTTATATCAAAGTAACAATATCAAAATGAAAAAATGGGTTTGTGTCAACCTCGGAGTTCTTATTATCTGATGTTTGAACTATTTTTAACAAAATTGCTATCTCAAAATTTTTATCGGATGGGTTCGGGGAAAAAGGGCGTGGGGGACTAGATTAAGCTTCGGTCTCTTTTGACTCTTTAAAACTGAACTAGAACTTTCTATTTTCAATCAAATGAGCCCTCTCTGAAGTTTATACGAGTATCCCTTCTATAAGAACCATATACATCCCCAGAGTATAACTTACAACGCCTATCCCTGGGCCCTGGGGGGTTGTGCTGACCCTGGAGTTTAAATATCTTATGGTTGAACTATATTTAACAAAATGGTCACCTGAAATTTTTATCGGATGGGTTTATCCATCCGATACACCCAAAGGCGTGGAGGGCGGGAGGGGCTAGTTTCCCTCTGATCTTTTTCACTCTGAGAAAATTAACTACAACTTTTAATTTCCATTCAAGTGAATCCTCTCTGAAGTTTTTACGAGCATACCTTCCATAAGAACCATATATGCCCCCAGAGCAATACTTACAACGCCAGCCCTGGGCCTGGGGGGATTTTGTCGACACAGGAGTTTTTCGTATCTGATCTTTGAACTAGTTTTAACGAAATGACCATACGTAAAGGAGTTTTTGTTATATCATCTTTAAACTGTTTTTAACAAAATGGCTACCTCAAATTTTTTATTAGATGTATTTGGGGAAAAAGGCCTTGAGGGGCCAGTTGCCTTCTGATCACTTTTGACTCTTAAAAAGTTCAATAGAACTCTCAATTTCCAATCGAATGAGCCCCCTTTGAAGTTTATACGACGAACCCTTCTGTGTGAAGTGCCTCTGGGAAAAAAATAAATGGAGTGTAGGGGGAGGCTAGCTGCCCTCCAATCATTTTTGACTCTTAAAAAGTGAATTACAACTTTCAGTTTCCAATAAAATGAGCCCTCTAGGAATTTTATACGAGCATCTTTTCCATAACAACCATATATGCCCCTAGGACATAACTTACAACGCCTACCCCCGGGCCCTGGGGGGGCTGTGTCGACACCGGAGTTTTTGTTATCAGAACTTTGAATTGTTTTTAACAAAATGTCTAACTCAAAATTTTTATCTGATGCATCTAGGGCGTGGAAAAGGGGGGGGGGCAAGTCGCCCTCCAATCTCTTTTGAATCTTAAAAAGTGAACAAGAACTTTCAATTTCAAATCAAATGAGCACTCTCCTAAGTTTATACGAGCATCCCTTCCATAAGAACTATATATGCCCCTAGAGCATTACTCATAACGCCTGCCTCCGGGCCCTGGCGGGTTCCGTCGATACAGGAATTTTTCTTATCTGACCTTTGAAATATTTTTAATGAAATGGCTATTACAAAAATTTTATCAGGTGGGGTTGGTGAAAAAAGGGTGTGTGTGTGTGGGGGGGGGGGCTAGTTACCCTCGGATATCTTTTGACTCTTAGAAATTGAACTAGAACTTTCAATTTCCATTTAAATGAGCCCCCTCTGAAGTTTATACGAGCATCCCTTTCATAAGAACCATATACGAGCCCAGGACAACACTTACAACGCCTATCCCCCGGACTCTGGGGTGCGTTTTTGTTATCTAATTTTTGAAAAATTTCCAAAACACTGGCTATCTCAAAATTTGTAGCGGTTGGGTTTGGAGAAAAAAGAGCGGGGGGTGGCTAGTTTAACTCTCTTGACTCTTAAAAACTGAACTAGAACTTTCAATTTCCAATCAAATGAGCTTTCTATGAAGTTTATACGAGCATCCCTTTCATAAGAACCATACATGACCTTAGGGCATAACTTAGAACGCATTCCCCTGTGCCCTGGGGGGTTCTATTGGGGGTTCTATTGAGATATTTTTAACTTAGTGGCTATCTCAAAATTTTTATTGGATGTATTTGGGGAAAAAGGGGCGTGTTGGGGGGCTAGTTGCCCTCCAACCTCTTTTAACTCTAAGAAACTCAACTAGAACTTTCAATTTCCAATCAAATGAGCCATGTCTGAATTTTTTACGAGCATCCCTTCAATAAGAACCATATATTCCCCCAAAGCATGACTTACATCACCTGCCCTCGGGCCCTGGGGTGGCTCTGTTGACCCCTGAGTTTTCGTTATATGGTCATTGAACTATTTTAAAAAAGCTATTTCAAAGTTATTATCAGATGGGTTTGAGGAAAATAGGGCGTGGTGGCGGGGGGGGGGCTAGGTGCCCTCCAATCTCTTTTGACTCTTAAAAAGTGAACAAGAAATTTCAATTTCCAATCAAATGATTCCTCTTTAAATTTAATACGAGCATCCTTTCCATAAGACCCGTATATGCCCCCAGGGCATAACTTACAACGCCTGCCCCCGGGCCCTGGTGGGTTGTGTCGACACCGGAATTTTTTTTATATAATCTTTGAACTATTTTTAACAGAATAGCTATCTTAAAATTTTTATTGGATACAATTGGTAAAATAGGGTTTGGGGGGGGGCTGTTTACCCTCCAATATCTTTTGACGCTTAAAGAGTGAGCTAGAACTTTCAATTTCCAATCAAATAAACCCTCTCTGAAGTTTATACGAGCATTCCTTCCATAAGAACCATACATGCCCCAGGGCATAACTTATAAACCTTGCCCCTGAAGACTGCGGGGGGAGTGTCCTGCTCAAACATAAAATTTCCAGAACTTTCAAAACGCTGAACAAAATGGCTATATCAAATTTTTATTGGATGTGTTTGGGGAAATGGTGGGCGTCGAAGGGGTGTCAGTTGCCTTAGAATCACTTTCGACTATTGAAAAGGGAACTAGGCATTTAAATTTCCAATCAAATGAGTCCTTTCTGAAGCTTCTAAGACAACATTGTTTATACAAAGTCTTACATGCCCCCTAGGGTATAACTTATAACCCTTGCCCTGAGGGCTTTGGGGGAGTTGTCATTCTCAAAGACCTAATTTCAAGAAGTTAAAACTTCGTTTAATAAAATGGCTATCTAAAAATTTTGATTGGATGTGTTTTGGGAAAAAGTGGGCGTGAGAGGAGGGTTAGTTGTCCTCAAATCAATTTCGACTATTAAAAAAGGCACTAGTCCTTTGAATTTCCAATCGAATGAGCCTTTTTTGAAGTTTCTACGACAATGCTTTTTATAAAAACCTTATATGCCCCCAGGGTATAACTTGAAACCCTTTCCTTGAGGGTTTTGGGGGAGTGTCAGTAGTGGGGGGGGGGGGGTTACAGTTTCAAATGCGCCCATACGGACTACTCCTTTCTTCTATAGGTTCAAGAAGAGTGTTTAACGGCGATTGACTCTTTTGGTGACCAGGTGTCGCAATTTCAGGCAAAATTTCCGCCCAGACAAGATTTGGCACAACCAGGTGTCACAATTTTAGGTAAAATTCCTAGGTGTTTCAACTACGCGGAATGTGGTCAATATAATACACAAGTTTTAACGATAAGTTCGTAGCCCTTGCACCTGTTTCTAGGCGAGATTCCCGCCCTGGCAAGATTAGGCATGTCCAGACAAGATTTGGCACGACCGGGTGTCACAATTATAGGCGAAATTCCCAGGTGCTATGACATAATATGATTACTTGAAATGTGATCCGTATAATACAAAATTCTTAGCTTTATCAAAAGATTAAAGTAAAATTGATATAAAAAACCAAATTTATTGCAAGTAGAACATAAAAATTCTTATAAAGTATAGTAATAAAGAAATTTGGTGTAAATTGATGACTTGGAAAGTTTTGAATGTTGCTATTTCATAGATAAAAACCTAATCTAGCTGTATATCTACTCCCCTTACCTCATGCATCCCGACACTAAAATGTGGTTTTTATGAAATATGTTTTTTAACCCCTAATGCAGCTTTATCGAAATATTAAGGCAAAATTGATATAAAAAAACCTTTTTGCAAACATAACATAAAAATTCATATACAAAATATAATAATAATGAAATTGTGTGTAAATTGATAACTTGGAAAGTTTTGAATCTTGCTTATTCATAGATGAAACCCTACTCAACCTATATCCCCAATGAGTTTTTTGAAAAACTTTTTTGAGTTTTTTTTAAATGCAATTTTTAAGAAATATGTATTTTTTTTTAACTCTTAACATAGCTTTAGCTAAAGATTAAAGAAAAATTGATATAAAAACCAAAACTATTGAAATCATAAGATAAAAAATCTTATACAATCCAACAATAAAGATATTTGGTGTAAACTGATAACTTGGAAAGTTTTGAATCTTGCTATTTCATTGGTAAAAGCCTACTCTAGCTACATCCCTACTAACCTTACCTCATGCATCCTGACACTAAAATGTGGTTATTAAGAAATATGTTTTTTAACCCCTAATATAGCTTTATCGAAATATAGAGGTAAAATTGGCACTAAAAAAAACAAACTTATTGCAAGCATAACATAAAAATTCATATACATTATAATAATAATGGCACTTAGTGTAAATTGATAACTTGGAAAGTTTTGAATCTTGCTCATTCATAGATGAAACCCTACTCAACCTATATCCCCACTCTCCTTACTTATGCGCCTTGACACTAAAACGAGTTTTTTTTTAAGACATATGTATTTTCTTAACCCTTAACATAGCTTTATGTTCGATTAGGGCAAAATTGATATAAAAACCAAAACTATTGCAAGCATAAGATAAAAATGCTTATACAATCTAATAATAAAGGAATTTCGTGTAAACTGATAACTTCGAAAGTTTTGAAGCTTCCTTTTTCATAGGTAGAAACCTACTCTAGCTATATCCCTAGTCCCCTTGACTCAAGCACCCTCCCACTAAAATGTAGTTTTTAAGAAATATGTATTTTTTTACTCTTATCATAGCTTTATGGAAAGATTAAGGCAAAATTTATATAAAAAACAAACTTATTGCAAGCATAACATAAAAATTCTTATACAGTATAGCAATAAAAAAATTTGGCGTAAATTGATGACTTGGAAAGTTTTCAATGTTGCTCTTTCATAGATAAAAACCTACTCTAGCTATATTCCTGCTCCCCTTACCTCATGCAACCTGACACTAAAATGTGGTTTTTATGAAATATGTTTTTTTTACCCCTAACACAGCTTTATCGAAATACGAAGGCAAAATTGATATTAAAAAAACCTTGTTGCAAGCATAACATAAGAATTCATATACAAAATATAATAATAATGAAATTTTGTGTAAATTGGTATCTTGGAAAGTTTTAAATCTTGCTTATTCATAGATGAAACCCTACTCTACCTATATCCCCAATGATTTTTTTGAAAAAAGTTTTTGAGTTTTTTAAATGAGTTTTTTAAGAAATATGTATTCTTTTAACTCTTAACATAGCTTTATCAAAAGATTAAAGCAAAATTGATATAAAACCAAAACTATCTCAATCATACGATAAAAAATCTTATACAATCCAACAATATAGAGATTTGGTGTAAACTGATAACTTGGAAAGTTTTGAATCTTGCTATTTCATTGGTAAAAGCCTACTCTAGCTACATCCGTACTAACCTTACTTCATGCATCCTGAACCTAAAATGTGGTTTTTAAAAAATAAGTTTTTTTTTTAACCCCTTATATAGCTTTATCGGAATATAGAGGTAAAATTCACATTAAAAAAAAAACTTATTGCAAGCATAACATAAAAATTCATATACAATATAATAATAATGGCACTTTGTGTAAATTGATAACTTGGAAAGTTTTGGATCTTGTTCATTCATAGGTGAAACCCTACTCAACCTATATACCCACTCTCCTTACTTATGCGCCTTGACACTAAAACGAGTTTTTTAAGACACATGTATTTTTTTAACCCTTAACATAGCTTTATGTAAGATTAGGGTAAAATTAATATAAAAACCAAAACTATTGCAAGCATAAAATAAAAATGCTTATACAATCTAATAATAAAGGAATTATGTGTAAACTGATAACTTGCAAAGTTATGAAGGTTGCTATTTCATAGATAAAAACCTACTCTAGCTATATCCCTAGTCCCCTTGACTCAAGAACCCTCCCGCTAAAACGTGGTTTTTAAGATATATGTATTTTTTAACTCTTAACATAGCTTTATCGAAAGATTAAGGCAAAATTTATATAAAAAACAAACTTATTGCAAGCATAACATAAAAATTCTTATACAGTATAGCAATAAAAAAGTTTGGTGTAAATTGATGACTTGGAAAGTTTTGAAGGTTGCTATTTCAGAACTAAAAACCTACTCTAGCTATATCTCTACACTCCTTACCTCATGCATCCTGACACTAAAATTTGTTTTTTAAGAAATATGATTTTTTAACCCCTAACATAGCTTTATCGAAATATTAGGTTAAAATTGACACTAAAAAAATAAACTTATTGCAAGCATAACATAAAAATTCTTTTACAACCTAATAATAAAGAAATTTGGTGTACATTGCTAAGTTGAAAAGTTTTCAATCTTGCTATTTCATATGTAAAAACCTACTCTAGCTGTATCCCTACTCCCCTTGACTCAAGCACGCTCACACTAGAGTTTGGTTTTTAAGAAATATGTTGTTTAACTATTAACATAGCTTTACTGAAAGATTAAGGCAAAAGTGATATAAAAAAACAAACTTATTGCAAGCATGACATAAAAATTCTTATACAGTATAGTAATACAGAAATTTGATGTAAATTGATGACTTTGAAAGTTTTGATTGTTGCTATTTCATAGCTTGAAAACCTACCTGATGCATCCTGACACTACAATGTGGTTTTTAAGAAATATGTTTTTTAACCCCTAAAATAGCTTTATCAAAATATTAAGGTAAAATTGACAATAAAAAACGAACTTATTGCAAACATAACATAACAATTCTTATACAATCTAATAATTAAGAAATTTGGTGTACATTGCTAAGTTGGAAAGTTTTGAATCTTGCCATTTCATAGGTAAAAACCTACTCTAGCTATATCCCTACTCCCCTTGACTCAAACACCCTCACACTAAAATGTGGTTTTTAAGAAATATGTTATCTTAACCATTAACATAACTTTATCAAAAAATTAAGCCCAAATTATTATGAAAAACAAACTTATTGCAACCATAACACAAAAATTCTTACACAACCTAATAATAAAGAAATTTGGTGTAAATTGATAAATTTTGAAGTTTTGAATCTTGCTGTTTTATAGGTAAAATCCTACTCTACCTATATCCCCGCTCCCCTTAACTGATGCACCCTGACACTAACAAGTAGTTTTTAAGAAATACACTTTTTTAATCCTTTTATAGCTTTATCGAAAGATTACGGCAAAATTGATATAAAAAAACTTATTACAAGCATAACATAAAAATTCTTATACAGTATAGTAATAAAGAAATTTGGTGTAAATTGATGACTTGTAAAGTTTTGAATCTTGCTGTTTCATATGTAAAACCCTTCTCTACCTTTATCCCCACTCCACTTAACTGCTGCACCCTGACATTAACAAGTAGTTCTTAAGAAATACACTTTTTTTTAATCCTTTAATAGCCTTTTTGAAAGATTACGGCGAAATTGATATAAAAAACAAACTTGTTGCAAGAATAACATAAAAATACTTATATATTCTAATTTTAATGAAATTTGATGTAAATTGATAACTTGGAAAGTTTGGACCTTGCTATTTCATTGGTTAAACCCTTCTCAAGCTGTATTCCCACTCCCTTTAACTCATGCACCCTGACACTAAAATTTGTTTTTTAAGAATTTTTTTTTTTTAATCCCATAGCTTTATAGAAAAATCAAGGCAAAACTGATATGAAAAACAGAGTTATTGCAAGCATAACATAAAAATTCTTATACAATATAATACTAGAGAATTTTGGTTTAAATTGATAGCTTGGAAAGTTTCGAATCTTTCAATTTCATAGGTAAAACCCTACCCTAGCTGTATTCCCATTTCCCTTAACTGATGTACCCTGACACTAAAATGTGGTTTTTAAGAAATATGAATTTTATCTCCTCTGAAATATAGGGATTAGTACTTGAAAACACCTTCCTGGGCCCTAGTTTAGACTGTGAATCCATTCCTGATTGCACCTTATTCATCTAGCAGACTAGGTTTTGAATTTAGCGAAAGAATTTTAAAATTTATGATTCATCTTGAAACAAATGCAAAAAAGTGTCTCTTTTTTCTTCGTTAGCGCGTTTCGTTTGGTAGCGAGAATACGTATAGTGAAGTCGATATTTTTTGTTATTATTACTGTCGTCAGCAATAAGACTTCTGCTGCATAAGGCGTAATACTTAAGGTCCATTAAAATTGTGATTTTGCAACAAAACAAGAATTTAATTGATGCATTGTAACAGGCAGGTGAGCTTAACAGATCAAAACTCATTAGCATTGGGATACTTGCACGCTCACATGTGGAAAGGGCTGGAAACTTGCAATCCATTCAATCATTCTAGAATGCGAGAAGGGAATTTTCCATGCGTGGAATAGGCTATTTCGTAGAATATATTTCCCGAATCAAAATATTAGGAAATATAAGGCCTTCTTGGTCCAGGTGTCTAGCGCACACTATCATTTGGGGAAATCTCTATCAAATCTTGATGCAGACAAAAATCTTTGGAATATAAAGGTTCCCTGAGAGAAAACTGTCTTAAAGAAAATGAAATCTCTTAAAGTATTACGTAAGACTCACGTGTGTATCGTGGTTACTCAATACCCTCGTGTGTGCCCTCCTCAGTTACAACCGGGGATTCTCCACGGCCCCTGAAGAAACAAGTTATGCAAGATTATGTCATTCTAATGACAGGTAAACATTCCCCTATTATATAGCAACCAAAGAAATCTCGAAGAAAAATGTCTTGAGAAAAACGTCTTAAACAACTTCTTGAAATATGTTTAGAAAAATCTCGAAACGTCTTGGAAAAACGTCTTGAAAAATGTCTGAAGAAAAACTTCTTGGAAAAATGTCCTGAAAAAAATGTCCTTAAAAAACACCTTGAAATGTCTTGAAACGTCTTAAAAAACGTCTTGAAGATAAATGTCTTAAAAAATGCCTTGAAATATCTTGAAAAGTCTTGTAAATATCTTAAAGAAAATGTCTTAAAAATATCTTGAAATATCTTCAAACATCTTGAAAGCGTCTTGAAGAAAAATGTCTTCAAAATGTCTTGAAAAGTCTTGAAAAAAGTCATGAAGAAAAATTTCTTGCAAAATGTGTTGAAATGTCTTAAAATGTCTCGAAGAAAACACTCACTATGATGTAACGCTTACATTTGCGTCTTGACTAGTGGCCCAAGTGAAGTCTTTTCCTGGCCCTCATAGGTTTTTTAACCATAACAAGCACCTGCATCTTGTAGGAAATTAATAACACCTACGTCTTGAGGGAATCTCCGTTAAGCTTCTTCGTGATTAGCGGTAAAGAAGAAAAGAGTAGTGGCTCTGGGCCATTTTAAAAGTAGTGAGGGGATACTACTTGTGTTTGGATCATGAGCCACCAAAATTACAGACTGAAAAAAGAGTCAACAAAAAATGTTTACCATCAGTTCAATTCTTATGTTCTTCCTTGGGTGAAGAGAAACCAACTCACAAGAAAAAATAAGAAAAGATATCGGCTTCCTCAAAATTTGTCTGAAAAAACTGATTATCTGAACGACTAGCAGCTCAAAATTTTAAGTCTATGGACCTAAGGGATTTCTAACATAAATGAAAAAAGTCTAGTTTAGAGTCAGGGACCCTCCAAAAAGGTTGTCCAAAAGGACCCATTTGTTATAAGAATGCTAAAGTCAACACACTTTTTTAACATGAATACCGAGAAAGCTATTAGAACTTCTTGTGACGAACATAGTGGTTTTCATTAGAAGTGATAATTATCATGTGAAATTTTTGCAGTAGAGCCTAGCAAATTTCACAAAACAAATTTTACTGATTAATACGTTCCTTAAGAATTTTAGATGGACACTAGCGGGGGAGGATGGGGCGGTGAAAGAGGCTATTGTTTGTTCCTGTTCTAGTCCTATGTAGGCGGTATCTACTATTGATTTTAACTTCGTTGAAAATTTTGAACTAAAACGTAGCATAAATTTGAATATATTTTCAGAATATACCCAGTCGCACCAAACCACGGCAATGTGGAGGGAACAAAATGTAGTTTTCAAGATCTATTGTTAAGAGGCAATTTTTATTATTATTCCAAATGAAAATATAAAACGAGTAAATACAATAAATTATCACTTAGCGATTTCTAAGCAAAAACTGGACCGATGTGATTTATTGTCCAAGTGTGCTACACCACTGAAACCACGAAGCATGCAAATGAGCTATTGAGTTTTTACCTGAACGATCTTGAGCCTATGATCTGTAGATGAATGTTTGCATTTGAAACCCTTCTTGGTACATAAAACTCATGAAGGAAAAAACGCAGGACTCTAACTGATCTTGGCAAAATTTTGCATTATTTTAATGAAGTTCCCATCAATCCAAACATTGACATTGCCTTAAGAATGGTTCTTAGTATGCCTGCCAAAAGCTGGACAGGAGAATGATTCTTCTCCACACTTCTTCGGGTGAAGAACTACTTAAGATCTTCCCTTTGCCACGACACATTGATATCATTATCTCTGCTCACTATTGAGGGAAGGCTGATTCAAAAGATGCCGTACGGTGATGTCATAAGCACCTTCAAACAAAAAAAAAGGAGGAGGAAGACTTTATCAATTGGCTTTGAAGATAAATAGTCCTACTTACAAAATAATGCATAAGGCGTACATACATTTATGTGTTGCTATATACCAATGGATAAAAATTATTTCTAATACCTTGTTGGTTTATTCATTTACTTAATAACCCCAACTTACAAATATTTGATTATCAAATTATTATCCCAAGTGGTGCTAGCGTTAAAATAAAAATTTTCATCATAAATATTATTGACCTTCCCTCTTTTGAATGAATACGAAACGGCAAAAACGCTTTAGCCTAGAAGGATCAAAAAGTTAAATCCGGCCCTGGGGATTCTGATTCTTTAAGTGCTCAAAATATTGTCCGACTTTATGAATTTTCTGTTGGCTCCTTTGCATTTATGTCAATTGAGGGGTGAGGCAGCTGACTTTCCAAAGATGTTTTGTCCTCCTCCTCAGATTTTGGGAGAACACCTTTCTTGAATTTACGTTGAAAAGTGTCTTTTGTATTTTCATTGGACAAATGGAACCCCCCCCCCCCCTTGTGCTCCGTCTAACTCTAGGCCTATGTATATCCCATTTGCATTTGGAAAGATTATTGAACTTTTTTTGTACGTAAGAATTGTTAATTTTCTTGACGAGAATAGCTATTTTAGTAAGTCCCAATTCGGGTTTTGCAAAGGTCACTCAACAGAGCAGGCTATTTTGGTAGTAACCAAGTTTATACATGATGCCTTTGACAAGGATGAAATTCCTGCTTCTAGTTTACCGTTTATTCAGTTTCAGTTTAGTATTCAGTCTAGAGTTCATTTTATTGACGGGGGCGATGTTATATGAATGTCTTGATACCGGTATGATACAAATAAAGTTGGAGTACCCCAAGGTTCAATTCTAGGTCCTCCGTTGTTTTTAATTTATGTTAGTGTATCTGTAATTCGATTGCAGACCTAGGACTGAGCGTTCTCTTCGTTGATGACACAAGCTGTATTGTTTCCGGAATTGATAAAGATAGTGAGAAACATAACTGGACTCTTGCATTTGATAGTCTAGTAGTATGGTTTACGACAAATAGACTTGCTCTGAACTCTTTAAAAACCAAATTTACGGTATATTTACTTGTATCACGAGCACTTCCACATCTGAAGGTGATTAAGTCTTCTCTTTCAAGTACAGAGATATCACATGCTGAAATTATCCGTTATATAGGAGCTACTTAAGTCAAGTTTAAGTTGAAAGTCACAAAATAATATTGTAAGGTTGGAGCTTAAAAGAAACATGGGTATTTTGCACCTAATGAAATGCTTTTAGGCTCTCGAAGCGATGCGTTCTATTTTTTCGGTCTTTTTCATTCTTACCTAAAATACTATCCACTTATAAACTTGAATATTTTCAGATCCTGTTTTGTTCCACTCTAAAGATAACAAAATAAAGTATTTTAAAAGTTTTCTTCTTTACTCAGTAAGTCCTCTACAAAGAGTTCATATTGTATATTGAATATTCTTGCTGTTCAACTGGCGAATACTATTAATTTATTATTATTCAATGTTAAGCATAATCTCCTGACACTATCTATCTGTTTCTTTTCTTATGATTTGTTTCTAGTTGCAGCGCCACCTTCAAACTTAACTAGTCATATATGCAAGCGGGGGGGGGGGTTCTTCTATCGGGTCTTGATTTCCCTCTTCTTTCCCAATTGCTTCTTGAAAAAATTGTGTGTTTTATTTTTTTGTGTTTCGTCCGGTAGGGCGTCTACTGTAGCGTGGTTAGTAATTAATCTTATTAATAAATTAACATGAATCTTAACAGGATTTAGAAAAATGTATTTTTGCCCCTCAACCCACTTGCCCGGGGTAAAAAAATTTTCGCTCCTCGTGAATTGACGCATTGCCGTCAATTCACGTCAACTTGAATGCTCCTTTGCTTGTCGTTAGGGAAAATCCGTCATTTCTACATTTTGTGCATAGAAAACTATCATCTATCTGCAACATTACTGGTAAGTCTTACTCTTTAACTGATTCAATAATTTGTATTACGCACAACCCTGTATTAATGTATTGTATATGGATTACGAGTGTGAAAAAAAATTCTATTTTCTAGAGTTTTTACATCTACATCTATTTCGTTGCTATATGGTTTCTTGTGGACGTATATTTCACAGTAAATGAAGCATGCTTAACTCCCTTTAGAAGATTTGGTAAGTAGCTATTCTACTAAATTCTTTTTGTACAGTCGCATTTCTGTAAGCTGAAGTGACAAGAAAAATTCGGCGTTCTTCTGTGAAATTTATACAGAACTCACTGTAGCTCGGCTAAAATTAACAAACCACAACAGTTCAAAAAAAAGTACTGCATATATATATATATATATATATATATATATATATATATATATATATATATATATATATATATATATATATATATATATATATATATATATATATATATATATATATATATATATATATATATATATATATATATATATATATATATATATATATATATATATATATATATATATATATATATATATATATATATATATATATATATATATATATATATATATATATATATATATATATATATATATATATATATATATATATATATATATATATATATAAGAAGATAATCTGAAGGTTATAAGAAGATAATCCCCCTAAGAGGGTAATAAGTACTGAAGATAGTAAAGTCGATTAGTTTGTTAGGTGAGAGAAACATATTCTGTCTTTGCATCACCATCTCTTGGTGGTAAGGGAAAACTAAGGGAAAGCTCGAAAAATTTTTTTTATGTGGTCCCAGTTTTAAGCATCAAAAAGATTGTAATTCAACAAAGTGTTATTTTCTAACTTTTTGCGCTTGAAGAGACAATTTTTTGTTTCTTTTTGGAGGAAGGATTCAGTATCGGGCAAATAATGATCCTTTAAGTTTAAATAGCCCTTCACTTGCATTTGAAAACTTAAAATTTTTAACGTATTTAAAGTTCAGATATATTTAATTCGACTAGTTAAATAGAAGCTCATGGAATTTAGTTTATAGATCTAGCAGTCTGTTCAGTTTTGACTAAAGAGCAAATGCAACTCAAACGATTATAAGTTGGAGGTAGGTAGCATCTTCAATCCTACTCGAGGGACATTTTTGGTTGTTGTCGGCTGATTTTTTCCATTTCTTGAACTTTTTGTTTATATATTTTTTTTCTTTTCTATTCTTTTTAGGCTTAATTTCTCCATTCAAGGCAGTTTCATATACGAGTGAATATCAGCTCTTTTTACTTTCCCTTTGTTCTTTAGTTTTCGTTAAAATGATTTCTTTGCTTTGTTTATCCTCATTTTAAATCTATTTAGTGTGTGTGTTAACAGAATGAATATTTCTGATGAGTCAGAAACTTAACAATAGTTGTGACACCACGACTGTCCCATATATGTCATTTTCCCAGCTTCATCAATTTCATCACCATACTCCCCACCTTCACGTCCACTATCTCAACTCAGTCTGTATGACCCTCAGTATGTCGACATAAAAACAACCAGGTGTCCCTTGTTACGCATACTAACACTGTCTCTGCCCCTTATTCTCCGTTTTGGTTCTTATACCTTCTTGTTTTGTTATGTTTTATTGCTTTAAGACTTTGTTTAAAAACAGTTGAGAAACGGCAATGATAATTGCTTTTGTTGAGTTTAGCAAGTTTGTTTATCGGTGTTCTGATTGTTTCTGAGTTGGGTTGACTGAGTCATTTTATCTTCATTTAGTTGAGTTACTTGAGTTTCAGCGTACTGAACTTCAGACATTTAGTTTTCTCCTGTTTTGTCAGACAATTGATGAGTTTTATTAATTATTAGGTTTAATATTAAGGTACTTGTGCATTATATCTAACCCACCGCTATAGACTGTACAAGGAAACCAGACAGGAAACCAGACAAATGGGTATTTGCTAGATAAATGGATCGCAAAGCGTGATTTCTTATTGCACTTACAATATTTAAACTGTTGTTTTTTGGGGTTTAGGGGGGGAAGGTACCTAGGTGAAGTTAGGTAACGTATTTAATATATATTATGCTTTAACCACCCCCCCCCCTGCCCTAATGTACAAATATATATCCCAAATTTTTTTCTAAACTGTTATATTTTCATCCTATTTTATTTCATTAGCATTAACCAAACTTGACTTCTTTGGTGTATAGCGGTGGGTTAGATATAATGCAAAAGTACCAATATTAACTTTAACTTTTATTTAATATTTAGATTAAAATTTATTAATTTTAATTTAGTTTTATATTAATTAGTCAATCGTGTCATCTTGTTTAAAGTTCAATGGGCTTCGTTTTCCATGTTCACTTCTGTATCATAAAAGCTCTATATTGCATTTATCGTGATAGATGTGCACCCATCATAGGCAGCCAGATGGCCGTGAGCTGATGAACCTAACCTAGCCAAAGCGGACTAGCCTGAGGAAAAAATACACCCTATCTTAATATAAATCACACCATTATATCCAACATAACAGAAAGCCCTATTTTAGAGGTTCCAAGCTCCCATCTAAAAAAATATGGACTTCTATTTTATTTCCTTAGAAATAATACATCACAAAGAAGGGCTTATTTGTTTTTTGTTGTTTCTCCCCCAGGAAAGATAGTAACCGATTGTCCTAGAAGATCGGAAGAAGCAGCTTTTAAACAGAAATAAAAGTTCTAGTTTCCTTTTTCAAATGACCAAACATAGTGTGCAACGGGAAAGTGGCATTTTCTGCCATTTGTGGCGCCAAACTACGATTTTGCCTCAAAGATGACCAATTTACAAAATTATGATAATGCCAATCGATTTGAAAACATGAAGAATTATGAAGAATTTGAAGAATTCGATTTGAAGAATGATGAAATCTTAATCTTCCCAATGGTGGCGCATTCTGTTCTTATAACTTGCGTCGTCAATGCAGCATAAATAGTCAAACAGTCCGTGGTAACGAACTGTAAGTAAGAAGCGACCCCGGCTCAATAGTACCCGAAACTCTAAAAAACCGAATTTTGATACCAATAGATACATCAAAAGAATTGGATTTTTATGCTGATTCCAAAAAAACAAGCTTCATCAAGTTTAGTCTTACCCATCAAATGTTACGAGCCTGAGAAAATTTTCCTTATTTTCAGAAAAAGAGGGAAATATCCCTGAAAGTCATAGAATCTTAATGAAAATCACACCATCATATTCCGCGTATCAGAAAACCACGCTGTAGAGGTCTCAAGCTCCTATCTGCAAAAATGGGGAATTTTGTATTTTTTTTGCCAGAAGAAAGATCACGGATGCGTGTTTATTTATTATTATTTTTTTTCCAGGGGTGATTGTATCAACCAAGTGATCCTAGAAAATCACTAGAGGGCTCATTTGAACGGAAATTAAAAGTTCTAGTGCCCTTTTTAAGTGACCAAAAAATCAGAGGGCAATAGGCCCCCCATGCTAATATTTTTCCAAAAGTCACCGGATCAATATTTTGAGATAACCATTTTGTTCAGCATATTCGAAAAATCTAATAAATATGTCTTTGAGGATGACTTAACCCCCCCCCCCATAGTACCCAGGGGAAGGGCTCCAAGTTATGAACTTTGCCCATTGTTTACATGTAGGGGGAGGGGGGTTAAGCGGGACCCCCCGATAAGACCCAATGATCAGAGATTAAATTAAAAAACAAGTTTTTTCAACTGGAAGTAAGGAGCAACATTAAAACTTAAAACAAACAGAAATCATTACTTGTATGAGGGAGTTTGCCCCCTCGTCGATACCTTGCTCTTTGCGCTAAAGTTTTTTCTTAGTACTTTCAAAAGAGCTATTTATTCTAATTAAACGGCCTTTGTGATTCAGGGGTTATTTTTAAAGAATTGGAATAAAACTCAAACTTTTGCGTAAAGAGCGAGGTATTAATGAGGGGGTGAACTCACTCATATATGTAATAATTTCTGTCCGTTTTAAGTTTTAATTTTTCTTCTTACTTTTAGTTGAAAAAACTTTTTTTTTAATTTAATTAATAATGGTTACCATTGTAATGCTTAATTTGACTCAGTTTATTCACCTTAATCTTCCTAAAATTATGGTTGGCGGTGTGTAACCAAGCATAAGCTACAATGAACGAAGAGTCATTAGTCAATGTGTAGGCGGGGGGAGGAGAGTAGAAATTAATCTCTCATTTTCCATCGTTTAGACCAATCCTGAATAAGAGCGCTGCAGGGTGATACCTCCCTTATTAATGCAGAAAAATTTTCTGACATTTATTTTAAAGCTTCATTTAACTAAACCGACTCGCTTCACGTTGCATGAAATTATATATAGGTGTATGAAAGTGCCCATCAGCTATTATAAAGGAGGGGTGGTGAGTCATTTTGTTGGCAGGGGGAGCAGATGCCTAAAAGATTGTAATTTCATGCTCAAATATCCTAACTCTCTCTAAGCCTTTTGATAAGAAGGCGTATAGAATCTGTTTTAGGGAAGGGAGGGGTCGAGAATCTGTTTTAGGGAAGGGAGGGTCGAAAATCTATTTTAGGGAAGGGAGGGGTCGAGAACTAGTATCTGATACTTGACCCGCAGAAATATTCTGTGGTCTATGTCTTTATTATTGGTGCTAGGGGGGAAAATAGTGCCCCTTTCTTAGTGACAGTCTTTTTGTATGCAGTATAACGTATTTCATTCACATGCCTACCGGCACAGAGGTGGAAAGGACGAAGTGGGGTGCCATGAGTCTTGTCAGGAATTGTATTGAGGGGGGAGGGTGGCATGTGCCTTTAGAAACTTTGTTTTTAGTGATTTTAAATGGTAATATTTTTCTTCATATATTCGTATAAAATGTTGCAATGTATTTATACATCCAAAAAACTTACTGTGAATCCAAAAAAAAGTAATGCGTTTAAACATCACGAAACCCTATTGCAGGTCGTGATGGCTTCCTCCGCGTAAAAGATCAAAAGTCACGCAGAATTTCCATACATATGAACAATACCCCTCTCCGCCTATCCGAAATTATTTAGCAAAAATATTGCTAAGTACTTATTCACGTTAAAATTTGATTTATTGTCCCAATTTTTTTAAGACGACTGAAGCCGCTGAATTGGAGCAAGAAGATTTTTTAAAGTACTAAAAAAATCTTAGCGTAACAAGTGACGAATTGAGGAAGGCGTAGTTCCTCTCATATACGGAAGGATTTCTGTTCGTTTTAAGTTTATTTGTTGTTCCTTACTGTCAGTTCAAAAAAACTGGATTTGTTTTTATTTAATATAAACAGTAACGGGGAAGGGGGTTAATCCTGACCTGTTACCCCAAAGCTAATTAGATTCGGTACCCTTACATCGCCATTGTTTCAAAAAGATATAAAGTGTCCATATTTCTACAACGAATTTCCATGAAGCCTAGACGTTAAAACCTTGTAGTCAGTGATCCAAGGCTCGCTATCGTTCAAAAAAGGGAGGGGGTGGCTCACATCAGCCGCAGTTGATTTGAGTACGGATTCCGGGGTAGTCTAAGGAGCTTAAAATGAATATTGGAATGCACATGCTCGAACTAAAGTAGAACGCGACGATTTTAGCGTATAAAGAAGAAATTAGCCTACAATGACCAAGGATTTCTATTTTTTTAGCTGTTAAAAAAATATGAAAACGAATCAAACTGCACATCATTCAAACCTTCAGAATGGCTTTTACGCGTTGTAAACAAAAACAAAGTCGATATTTGACTCTGCGAGAATGTATAAGCGTTTGAACAAGAAAATCCCCCTCCCCATTTTTGGGTAGAACCAAGATTTATCGTCATATGGAAAGAGAAATGTCATGTATATAGATGTAACACTTAACCTGAGATTGATCTGTGAATTATGCTGTTTCAAAAGAGGCGTGAGTTGTCCATATAGACAGGGTTGGTGGCACAGGCCCAAGGGCCTCATCCGCAGCCCTCAAACTACGCGGCCAGTAAGTCTTGGCATGAGTCTGGTTTCAGCAATAATTGTAATATTCACCTTTCAAATTAATGCACCTATGATAAATGAATGATAATTTGAGCATACTGGTGCTGGGAATTATTTCCCAAACGGTCCCAAATAATCCCGATTTTAAAGTTGTGCAATTTGTCACTATAGATGGCGTTAGATGAGGGAGGATGTCTTAGAGTCCAACATGACACCCTCTAGCTGTTTAGATTATCAATCCTGACATCGCTCTAATTTCAAAAAGCACTTAAGTGTCCATATTTATTCTAGATATATCTATAAGGAAATTTATATAGGCGGGTTGGGTCAAGGAATGATCCAAATGTCATGGATTATTCCCTAGACGATCTCGGGATTCTGATCCAAAAGAGGTGTTAAATATTTACATGGCTTGATTGGGGATGAGCATGTTGAGTCCTAGGATCCTACCAATTGTCCTTGATTTATTCAGGATAAAATCAATGATTCCAATTTTAATAAAGTGTAACCTGGCCACCTATATACTAAATGCACATTTTGGAACCTCAATTTTTAAATTATTCACATAATTTGGCTCCCCATCTCCTATGAGAGACATTTTATGTCATCAAAGGAGGTATGGTTTGAGGTTCTTCCAAAATGCTTATTAACATGGATATTTCATAATTTCGGTCCAATGCCGAGGGCTCTGTGGGCACAAAATGCCCAAACAAGACTGACAGGTAATCCGGCGTTATTTGACCAATTAAAAAGGCACTAGATATCCGCATTTGCGATCGAATGAGCTTTCGACCAACTTTTTGCGAATATCTGTTCAATATTGACGAGACTTCAAAAAAATGCATAGGAGGCAAATTACTTCTTACTAAGCCTTACTCTTCTTACTCTTACTATGCTATTCATTGACTGTGATGTCAAACCGGGCCCTGATATTTTTCTCGAGAAGATTCTTTGTCGAGGAGACTGTCGGACTCTTGGGGAGATTCCAACCACGAGGAATTTATTCATGAGCCTACGTGTGTTGGAAAAACTCTTATCAGATTTACATATTTAGGGGGATATGGTCCCCGTACATCTCTTTTTTGGCTACTTCACTGGTAAAACTTTATATATTGCTCATAAGTTAGACCAATTCATCCCGTTTCCTTTTAGGCTAAGACATAAAATCATATCACTTCCTATTAACTGATTATATTCACAAGAAAACTTCCTAAAATTTTAACGAAAAAAAAATGCCAGGAAAAATAAAAATTTTCATTCTGTTATAGGTGTAATAATCAAAAGTCGAGCACGAAATTTGACAGAGTCATATGATGTCAGCCCTACTCCAACAAGGGAAGAGGGAGAAGAAGGCGAGAAAGATGCCTTTGTTTTAAACGAGGACAGGCCTGATAAAATTTGGGAGGAAGAGTCAGCTCATTATGGATCATTTTACTTGAGAATTGGTGCTGTAGGTATGTTATCATTGAAATAAAATTCAATCAGAATAGTTTCGGACTATACAGTACTTAGTTTGTTTGTTTGTCTGCTATCCATTCCAAAGCGAATCACAGTAGAACAAATATACAGTATCGACAAAGGATATACTCTCCATTACAAATAAGTGACACAGATTTAAAACCACTCAAGGTTCATACTTCGCCTTCGTGCATGCGCGATTCCGATGTACACATCACGAAAAGCCTATGGAAAAACCTGTTTTTTTGTCCGACAACTAGCAACTAAACTAAGGTTCTGACGTACGAGGCATGTTTTTTAAGTAAGTACCGTTTTACGATTACGCCGCCACAGTGCTACGGTCGCCGTTCTGCGCATGCACGCTGGTTACCTACATCTCTTGTCTACGCACTGACGCCATTACAGTCTGATTCTTAATTGTATACGTTGTTTACTGAGTGTTTAAGATGCCTCCGACAATCGTGAGTCCCGCCGATTGTGAAGTACGGGCGGTTATACGATTTCTTAGTGCTAAAGGCGTAAAACCGCTCGATATTCATCGTGAGATCTGTGAAGTTTACGGACGAAACATTATGAGTGATGGAATGGTAAGGAAATGGGTGAGAATCAAAACAACGATCCATGGAATGGCGACATTCATCATCACCCAAAAAAGTGAAATTTCCCGGGCAGAAATTTTTTGCTTAAATTTCACTTTTTTGGGTGATGATGAATGCCGCCATTCCATGGATTGTTGTTTTGATTCTCACCCATTTCCTTACCATTCCATCACTCATAATGTTTTGTCCGTAAACTTCACAGATCTCACGATGAATATCGATCGGTCGAGAAGGGTTAGGCACAAGAGGGGTTAGGGACAAACTTCATTTTTATGCGACTTGAACCATAACATATTATTTTTCTCTGTGGTAATGGCTATTCAGCCTACTTTGCACGAAGTAAGTCTACGGCTTGATCCCTTGCTGAACCGTTTTGTTTAATGGTGTTAAATGCCCTCTTTTACGGCAGGAAATACTGGAAAGAGTCATAAAACGGCCAAGAGGGGATGAGAGGGAGTTTTATTTTTCTGTTTCCATTTGGCTTAACCAGTAGTATAATTGAATCGACTACAATCAATGGCTCTGATTCTCAGCTCGTAATACCTCTTTTCCAATTGCGTTCAAATAACTCAACGGCCGATTTCAAAACTACACTTACTTGAAATATATCTCTAAATTTAAACGTTTTGTTTATTACGCTAGCTTTATAGTTAATTTGTAAAGTTATATGTTAGAAGGGAGTATTTTTGCTCTCCAATCCCCGAAGAAATGAGTTGTTCTTTATTTCACACTATCGAATATCTCACTACTTCAGTTTATCTTAAATTTAATTGATGTTTTCATTTGTTGTTTTTTTTGTGTTTTTTTTTTCTAAGTAGTTGGAAGTGCTAAACATTCTATAGACTTCTGCATTTGTCTGGCAGTCATTTATTGATAACAACGAAAGGCCGTCAGAATTTTGTTTCGGAATAGGGGTAACTCATTTACAGAAAGAAAGTTGGCTGTGTCCGAGTACGTTGTGACATTATCGTCAAAAAGTACGTATGTTTACTTAATCGTTCACATTTAGAGGTAGTCTGGAGACCCAAACTGTGGGACTGAATGAATAATAAATTTCACCCTATTTTGAGTCACGTTTTGCTTTTGCTTTTATTTTTATTTATTATATTGTTTACTTTACTTTGATCATAATAATAGAAATTATTGTATAATAATGAAAACGATTATAATGAGGCACTCAATGGTGTTACCTTTAAAAAGTATCTATTTGTGTATATTTTACACATTTTGAGGAATTTGACCGTCCAAACTGTGGGTGTTCATGAAAAGTATGTATCTCTCTATTTCGGCTTGCTTTGTGATTATTTTGTCAGTTATATTATTATCATTTACTTTAATTTCAACAGAGATCTGAATGAATACCAAAAATACAAGTTTGTTTTAAAGAATAAAAAGAGAAAAGGTCAGCGTTACTCGAAGTTAAGTCATAAGGCTGACCGCTTAGGTTTAATTTTATTATCTGTTAAGATGCTCCTTGTGATGTAAGTTATTTAGCCATTTTTATGCCGTATTAAATGATTACTAAATATAATTATCTTTCAGTTTTTGGTGTTGGAAGTGTAATTTATTCCTGGCTGGAATTTGGACAGTATTTTGAGCTCAAAAATGATCCCGCTTGTCATAATATTATGCTGGCCCTTTCACCAGCTGCTGGTGCTGTCTTCACATTTGTCCAGACTGTCTTTGTTTTTTTAAACTCCAAGGTTTGTTTGCAATAAAGAACGTGTCCATAATAAAAAAAAAACGACACAAAATTAAATTCCAATCATATTTTCGCTACTCATTGTAATGCAAAGACTTTATGCTCGTGAGCATGTAGTTAAAAGAGGATAGACTGTTTTCTAGACGAAACATTCAAGAGCAGCTTTGAGAATGTAACTTGGCAGTGAGGTAGTAAATGCTGTGGTTCACAAGCTCAACTGTCTCCTGTCAAACCTAGCATTTGTATTTCCAAGTTTTCAAGACAAAAACTAAATTGTGCTTGTTTTTTTTCGTTTTTTTCTTCTTCTTCTTATGAACGAAAGAATTATATAAAGGTAGGCTACAGAGTTAAATAATCAGGTGAATAATTGAAGATCGTTCATTTTTATACAATCAGCATTTTTGCAACTTGTTGAAATGCATGCTCGTAAGCATGTAGTTAAAGGAGGATAGACTTAATGTTTTCTAGACGAAACATTCAAGAGCAGCTTTGAGAATGTAACTTGGCAGTGAGGTAGTAAATGCTGTGGTTCACAAGCTCAACTGTCTCCTGTCATAACCTAGCATCTGTATTTTCAAGTTTTCAAGATAAAAACCAAATTATGTGTTTTGTTTTTGTTTTTGTTTTTTACGGCAAAATTAGAATTAGAATTAGGTAATAATTAGAGATTGTAGGCCTACATGTTTCTACAATCAGCATTTTTGCTACACGTTGAAATACAAACATCACATGCTCTTGAGCTTGTAGTTAAAGGAAGATAGACTTAATGTTTTCTAGAGGAAACATTAAAGAACAATTTTAAGAATGTAGTTTGGCAGTGAGGTAGTAAATGCTGCGGTTGACAAGCTCAGCTGTCTCCTGTCAAAACCTTGCATCTGTGTTTCAAGTTTTCAAGGCAATAACCAAATTGTGCTTGTTTTTTTTTTTTTTTTTTTTTTTTTTTTTGTTTCTTTTTTTTTTTTTTTTTTTTGAATGGCAGAACTAGCTGAAGATGCATAGTTAAAGAATCAAGTGAATAATTGGAGATAGTAAATTTGTCTACAATCACCTACATTTACAACATATTACAATGTTAGACATTAACAATTTTAGTAGGTAATTGTTTGCTCAATTTATGGTTTATTTCAAGAAATTAGTTTTGATCGTATTGTTGCTAAAACGAGAAGTATCACGGTATCAGAAAAATTTAGGTAGTAAAATGTAGTACTTTATTACTCAATAGCTGTTTCAGCTTTGTTGATCGTGTTTTTCCATTTTAAATACTTATAAATTTCTATTTAAACTGGTTGTTTCTTTATTTGGTCCTATGATGCAAATTAAAGTCTTGCTAGTGACGGAAATTTTCAAAGTTGATTATATTTTGAGAACCATATAGGCTACACAAAAATACACATAAGGCTTATACACACGAATACATGCTCAGATTTTTTTTCTGTATTTCAAATTTATTTTAGTTAAGACTAGTCACCAAAACTATTCATTTTGGGTATTAAAATCTCATTTTGAGATTTTTCGAAATCTCTTCTTCTTAAAATTCGAATTTTCGATTTACGTCTTATGTAATTGTGGTGAATAATAAAATTGCTTGAACAGCTGAGGAGGAGGTAGTTGGTCCCATAGCTCCAAAAAAAATAACTCTTGGGATTTCCCCAATATTTCTCCTTAGCTGTTTTTCGCTTACATGTCAGTTTTTCTTATATTAATTAAAAAAACTGTCCGAAAAAAAAGTTTTTCAAAGAAAAGTAAAGGCTATTTTAAACTTAAGCTCAGGAGATACAAATACCTGTTAAAATTCAAACTCAAAACGACCAGAAATTACTATTAAAGAATAAATGAAACCAAACACGAACAGAAATTAAATAAACAATCATAGCAAAAAACATACAACAAGTAATAATATAAATGAATAAATAGATCTTAAAGCGAGTTATGTTTAGATTGAATATGAAAATCAAGCTTAAAACGAAAACAAATATTTTGCAATTAAAGTATAAATGAAACTTAAAACGAGCAGAAATTAAATAACAATCAATGCGAACAAACATACAATATATATTAATGTAAATGAATAAATAAATCTTAAAACGAGTGAAGCTTAAATTGAATATGCAAATCAAGTTTGAATCGAATAAAAATAACTACAAACAAGAGATTGGGTATCGCCTCATAGTAGAAGCCTAAAACCTACTGCGTCATTGGCGCTTTACTGAAAACAATTCTTTCATTAATTAAGATTTTATGGAATAAATATCAGCATATGTTTATTAAATTGAAAATGCACATTTTTTTCAGTAAACTCATTTGAATTTTTATTCAGTAAAGTACAAATTATATTCTGGCTCTTAGAAAGCATAGGGGTTTTGAACCTTACTCATATTAATTTATGCTCGTATTGAGTTTGACTTTAATATTTGTTTTAATATTTGTTCGTTTTGGGTTTCATTTATTTATTGATACTGATTTGGGATAGTTGTATGCTTGGTAGATTATATGATAGTCCGGACGCCAGGTGTTGCAAGTGTGAATAATACCACGACGGAATGGGGCTGCTACGAGAATTAGCCTACCCTCCACCCCCTAAATTGACCATGCGGATTCAAAAATACCAATGGCACTTGCTTGCGAGTAGTGGAACACTCCAAAACTTGACATTTTATTATATTTTGGTGTTTCATGCAAGAAAATGCATGTTCCACAAAGTTTGAGGTGCAGTTTTCCATTTTTCCATACAAGCATCCCTTCCATAAGAAATAATGGGAAGGATTCGGAGAATCCTTAAATTACAACTCTTGCCCTGAGGGCTGTGGGGGAGTTGTCATCCTCAAAGATCTAATTTCCAGAACTTAAAACTACGTTAAATAAACTGGCTGTCCCAAAATTTTGAGTGGATATGTGTCAAGGAAATGTGGGCGTGACAGGGGGGTTAGTTGCCCTCAAATCACTTTCGACTATTAAAAAGGGCACTAGCCCTTTGAATTTCCAATCGAATGAGCTTTTTTTTGAAGTTTTTACGACACCGCCTTCTATAATAACCTTATATGCCCCAGGGGCATAACTTAAAACCCTTGCCCTGAGGGTTGTGGGGGATTGTCCTCCTCAAAAATAAATTTTATATTTGGAAATCAACTATGCTGAACGAAATGCCTATCTCAAAATTTTGATTGGATGTGATTGGGGGAATGATGGGCAGGGGGGGGGGGGGCTAGGGGCCCGCCAATCACTTTCGGCTATTAAAAAGGGCACTATCCCTTTTAATTTCCAATCGAATGAGCCTTTTTTTAAGTTTCTAAGACAACGCCTTCTATAGAAACCTTACATGTCCCCAGGTCATAACTTAAAATCCTTGCCACGAGGGTTGTTGGGGAGTGTTCTGCTCAAAAATATGTTTTGTATCTGGAAATCAACTACGCTGAACAAAACGGCTATCTCAAAATTTTGATTTGACGTGTTTGGGGAAATGATGGGCGTCGGGGGGGGGGGGGGGCTTGTTGCACTGCAATGACTTTCGACTATTAATTAGGGCACTAGCCCTTTAATTTCCAATTGAATGAGCCTTTTTTGAATTTTCTACGACAACGCCTTCTATAAAAACTTTATATTCCCCCAGGGCATAACTTAAAACACTTGACCTGAGGGTTGTGGGGGAATCTCCTCCTCAAAAATATATTTTCTATCTGGAAATCAACTACGCTGAACAAAATGACTATCTAAAAATTTTGATTGGATGTGTTTGGGAAAAAGATGGGCGGGGGGGGGGGGTCAGGGGGGCTAGTTACACTCCAACCACTGTCGAATATTAAAAAGGGCACTAGTCCTTTAATTTCCAATCGAATGAACCTGTTTTTAAGTTTCTACGACAACGCCTTCTATAAAAACCTTATATGCCCCCAGAGCATAACTTAAAACCCTTGCCCTGAGGGCTGTGGGGGAGTATCCTCCTCAAAAATATATTTTATATCTGGAAATCAACTACGCTGAACAAAATGGCTATCTGAAAATTTTGATTGGATGTGTTTGGAAAATGATGGGCGTCGGGGGGAGGGGGAGGGGGGCTAGTTACACTCTAATCACTTTCGACTATTAAAAAGAGGGCATTAGCCATTTAATTTCCAATCGAATGAGCCTGTTTTGAAGTTTCTACGACAACGGCTTCTATAAAAACCTTATATGCCCCCAGGGCATAACTTAAAACCCTTGCCCTGAGGGTTGTGGGGGAGTTTCCTCCTCAAAAGTATATTTTCTATTTAGAAATCCACTACCCTGAACAAAATGGCTCTCTCAAAATTTTTATTGGGTGTGTTTGGGGGAATGATGGGCGTGGGGGGAGGGCTAGTTGCCCGCTAATAATTTTCGACTATTAAAAAGGGCACTTGCCATTTAATTTCCAATCGAATGAGCCTGTTTCGAAGTTTCTACGACAACGCTTTCTAAAAAAACCTTTTATGACCCCCGGGCATAACTTAAAACCCTTGCCCTGAGGGTTGTGGGCGAGTATCCTCCTCAAAAATATATTTTCTATCTAGAAATCAATTACGCTGAACAAAATGGCTATCTCAATATTTTGATTGGATGTGTTTGGGGGAATGATGGGCGTGGGGGAGGGGGGCTAGTTACCCTCCAATCATTTTTGACTATTAAAAAGGGCACTAGCCCTTTAATTTCCAGTCGAATGAGCCTGTTTTGAAGTTTCTACGACAACGCATTCTACAAAAACCTTATATGCCCCCGGGGCATAACTTAAAACCCTTGCCCTGAGGGTTGTGGGGGAGTGTCCTCCTCAAAAATATATTTTCTATCTGGAAATCAACTACGCTGAACAAAATGGCTATCTGAATATTTTGAGTGGAGGTGTTTGGGGAAATGATGGGCGTGGGGGGGGGGGAGGGGGGCTAGTTAAACTCCAATCAATTTCTACTTTTAAAAAAGGCCCTAGCTCTTCAATTTCCAATCGAATGAGCCTGTTTTGAAGTTTCTACGACAACGCCTTCTATAAAAACCTTATATGCCCCCAGGGTATAACTTAAAACCCTTGCCCTGAGGGCTGTGAAGGAGTATCCTCCTTAAAAATATATTTTCTATCTGGAAATCAACTACGCCGAACAAAATGGCTATCTCAAAATTTTGATTAGATGTGTTCGGGGGACTGATGGGCGTGGGGGGGGGGCTAGTTGCCTTCCAATAATTTTTGACTATTAAAAAGGGCACTAGAACTCTCGATTTCCAATCGAATGAGCCCCCTTTGAAGCTTCTGCGACGACCCCTTCCATATGTAATGCCTCTGAGAAAAAATAATAAATAATAATAAAACATTGGAGCCGTATGACCTTTACTATAGGCAACGCTACAGCGTTGCCTCTGAAATCGTTCCCATTCTTAAACTTGACCATCTCAAACCTTAGAATTAACATATATGAATATGCCTGTAATGGGAACATATAGCATTTCATTAAAAGCTGAAAAACTTACAAAGTAATGTATATCGTAACAAATTGCTTAGATACCACAAAAATACTCAGGAATTTCATATCAATTCATAAAGCTGTCGAAGCAGGCACGAGATCAATGGGGTTTGGGACCCCCCTCCCCAATATTAGGATTTTTTTAGAGTGTTATAGCTACTTACATTATGGAGATACATATTTCTGATAAATCTTTTGTTTCTCTTTTTGTTTCGAAGTTCCCCTCTCACTTGGATAAAATAAGTGTATGGTTGTGCCTGTAATAAATAGGCGCACATTCACTGGTCCCATGAAACACATATTCAATATATCCACACTTCAGTGCTTCCATTTCACTAATGTGGAAATAAAGTATGTAAGTGCAAAAAAAAAGTATAACTAAGTAGGACAAAATCCGGAAGTAAATAAGCTATTGTCCTTACTGTTTGAACAGGAATGTTAACAGGAAATTGCTTCTTACGCTATACTTCCAGTGTTTCCACTTCAAAATTTTTCAATCCCTAAAAGGCTGGTGGAAAATCCCTAGAGATCCCTATTTTCAATACCAAAATCCCTAAGAGTTTCCCCATTTTCTGACTTCTTTCCATGTTACAAGTAAAGTCTTGATAGGCTGACTTTAATAGCATTTGTTCAAGACGACTTATTTTGCAACTCAAGACAATTTACGTGTACCAAAATATCTTCTTTTTATATCTTCATTTAAAACAATGCTTTGTATTTATCGACTAGTTAAGTTCCGTTTTGATTTATAGATTCCGAGTCCAGATGTCAGATTCTGGACCATGTGATTATATTTCATTTATTTGTTTGTCTTAGCCATTATTTTTTCCTTCTCTATTACTAATTTTGCAACACCCTCGTTTTTATTTGAATTGTTACGAAGGACTGGCATGAATGATATCCAACCGGTCACTTTTTCACGCATTATTTTTGTTTTGACTTTTTTTATATTGGTTTGTTAATTTGAAGCAGAGTATAGTTGCAAAAATGATCACTTAAAGCTTGATTTAAGGACAGCGCCTGCATTTTGATCTTTTAAGTTATTCGATTTTAACTAGTGTAGACTGCTACATGCCTCCCAGTTTTCCAGAAAATGCCGCATGTAGACGCACTTTAAACTGTATTCAGAAAAATTTAATGAGAATTGTCAAATGATAAGATTTAAGAGAAAACACCAAATACTAAGATTAATACCCCGAGTCATCGTTGTTGTCGCCATCCCCATCGTCTTTCCCAATGCCTAAAAAAGCGACCCCATTTGGACGCAATCGCATCGAATTTCACGGAATTCATTTTTTTCTTTAAACTCTCGGTGAACGTAGGGATACCGTTACGTTTCATCCCATACTTGACAGAAATCGTCGCAGCCAAAATTACGTTTATGAGCCCATTCCTCTTTTCATTTTTTACTGTTTTCATAACGCTGAAAAGTCTTTCCACGACAACATTCGAGCAGGGAAGTCCAAAAATAAACTGAATGACATGAAGAACGCTAGTGAACTTTAACACTCCACTTAGCGTCTTGATGGACGCCACCCAGTTTAAAAAATTAATGGGGTTTCCATCACTTAGCAAACTGTCGTCTGGACTAAGCAGCATCAGCGCCCACCACTCTTTTTCAACCAGCCCAAAATCCCACGAGGGGTGCCCGAACTTTTGGCAAAAATTGCCGCAACGATGGAATATACCATCCAACGTGACTTTTGGGTCTACAATCTCTACAAAGTTGTAAATGTCGTGATCAAATGGAAACCGGTTGACTAGCTGGGACACAGCTTCAATATAAAATTTATGGGCAACCTTTTTGATGCTCTTGCATTTCTCCGTGAACTTTGTATCTTTTCCTTGTAAGAAAAACAGACGGATGGTCGCTACTGGTCCCAGGTAAACCTTAGAGGCGGGTAGGAAGAACTCTTCTTCTTTAAGGTTGACAGACTCAATTTGTTTCACATAGTCTTTTACCATGAAATTTTTACAAAGGCTCTTCACAACTTCTAGTACTTCTTTTTTAAGCACGTAAAATCGTGGCGCATCTGCCTGGCATAGAGTATTAAGGTCATTGAATACGCCCAAAGCATAGTCAACAAATTCGAAAAGAATCCTTTGGTATGGATTCTTCAGTGTCAAAAGTGTCTGGTCGTTGCCATGAGTCGGGTCTTGTTCAGCCAGTTCTTGCCAATAAACTTCTAGAGTGTCCTAGGCTTTCAGTATGCTTCTCACAGTTTGTTGCATGGAAAGCCATCTAGTGGGACCAAGGGCTGGAAACTTCATCTCTTGCTCTTCAGCGGCCCTTCTGAGCTCTTGGAGCTTGTCCATTCTTTTTGGGATTGTTCGGAAATGACTTATCACGGTGCGGCAAATGTCCTCCAAACTTTTCGGTAACATTTTTGAAGCATACTGAGCACAGAGATGACACAAATGGCATGAACATTTGATAACGATGACCCAATTATACTTTGCTTTTATTTTTGTTGCCACTTCTGTTATTGATGCCTATTATTGTATTTGTTATATTGGCACAAAAGCCTACCCAGTTCGTAAGATCAGCACCAACATCCTTTAGCGATGCCAGACAACTGTCAACACTCTGGAACACGCCTTCAGCAGTCCCATCGGGACAGGTGACAATGTCTAGGACATCTACATTTGTCTTTAGTCTCGTCTGAAAAACTCACACAAATAGCTAGCTGTTTGCAAACAGTATTGTCCGTTGTTTCGTCGATAATAATGGAGAATACGGAGGCTTTGAAGTCATTTACCAGCTCGTGTTGATAGTGGGGGTACAATCCCTGTCGAACAATATTTGTGACTTTCTGCTTTCCTGCCGTCACACGGTTTAGGACATCCTTCCCAGGTAAGGACTTGAGGAGATGGATAAGTTTTTCTGACACCGAGAAAGGCAAATTGTTGGCAACAAGGAACTCTCCTATTTTTGCCTCTGTTTCCAGAACCTTGTCCTCTAGGGAATTGTCAAAAAAATGTTCCAATAGGCTTCAATTTTCTTGATTTCAAAAATTCTCCCTCCATTTCTTTGTGTTTCTTGCCCTTCATGTGCTGAATCAAAGCACCTTTTCCTTGGCTACTAATATTTATTGTAGTTGTACAATACTTGCATTCTGCAATAGAGTTTGATGGTGTACCAGACACATTGGTCCCTCTACCAAGCCATTCCAAAAACTGAGCCTCCTTTTCCCACGTCACTTTGCACTTTTGTTCATACTTCTTATGAACAGTCTTAGAAAAACTTCCAGGTTTCGTCACCGGCCTAGATTTTCTTTCTTTTTCATCATCAATATCACTGTCACTGACTTTGTAGAACTCATCCTCCATTCTTACAGAACTATTTTCTTCACCTGAAAAGGAAAGGCTGGTTAACTTTTTTTTGTTCCATAATATTTGATATTAACTGACCGCTTTGAAAGAGGTTTGCAATGCGTCTTTTGTTCAGCAATGCAAGTGGTAAAAAAAATTAACCTCCTCTCAAGAATGACACATTTTTGGATACTCAGGGACACATTCGTGGACTAGAAAGTTGGCAACCCTGGGTGGGGGGGGGGGGGGGGCACCCCCCCCCAACTTTTTGGCCATGCGGTATAGCATCTATAACAGGAAAAAGCCTTAATTAAGATGAGAGCAGATCAGTTTTTGGTAAAACTTCAGAATACCTAGGAGCCTGAAACAGCTAAAATTTAAATTGAATTTAAAATAAAATGAAAGAAATCTCCTCTGCTCTCAGTCAAATGTTGGCACATCTATTTTTCTCTGCTTTGCTTTATTCGTTTGTTGTTATGTGGCAGCTTTTCCTCTTTAACCTGCCTACCAAGTAAATGGCCAAAATACTATACATTATTGACTTAGTTTTTTCATGGAAAATAAACTTTAGCTTAGTTCAACAGGGTGGGCCACAAGTCACCATACAGAGACAAACTATTTATGTTTCTATCAGAAAAAAAATTTCTTTCATGCTCTGCACGGTTACCAATATTTTTGAAAGTGCATTGCAATATGTTTATCCTACTCTTGATGAACATAAATTAGCAAACTATAATATGCTGTAAAAACAAAAGCATATGTTCTATTTAAATGCATTCTTAGACCCAAATACATTCTTAGAACAGACTGGCTATACATGACTCTCCTCTCTGAGTTTCATGTTCTATTTATGGTGACTTGTTCTTTCCTACTTGACTTTTTACTCAAAAGAGAAAGGAATACTAAGATAGAGGTCAGGGACGTCATTTGCCATGGAGCAAAGGGGGTTGCTCACTTAGGATCTTCAGAGGCCATCTCAACTTCCCCCCCCCGCCCCCGCCCCCCAAAGAGTATAAACTGAAAGAAATAAGATATCTTAAGGCTAAACTCAAACAACTTGGCTGTTTCATGATATAACAATATCTTTTAAGTTAAGAAAAAACACCAATTAATCCTTAATTCAAAGTCTTATTTTGAATTCATGCTTCTGCTATAAGTAAGCTAAGAAGGTATGAGACAATCGACACAAAATCATCCAAGAATTCAAATAAACTCAACATGCAGAAACACTAGAGCCAAACTTGTAGGCTGCGTGCTCATTGAAGACATAATCAGCTATATTAGTTTGGTAAAGATGCAGTAAAGGAAGCCTTAATAAAAACCGATTATTTCTTACTGTCTATTGTTCTGTCTATTTGACTGTAAATGTGCATAGGTGCTTCTATTTGTATTTGTCTATCACGTCGGTCTTTCCATGTTGGTTGTTATGATTCAAATTTCGCGGGTCTATCCAAGTCCAACAAAACCGTTTTTCAATCGGTTTTGCCGAAATCCCGCCGTTGTATCCAAAATTCCTATTTCCGTAACAAAAATTCATTGGCTCGGCATGGAAAAAAATGGAAAATCCAAATTTAGAGTAGAAATAAAGTATTAAAGTAGGTCTAAAAATATTAGAGGAGAAACATTCAAAATAAAGTAGTCTACTCTAAAATAGAGTAGAAATGGAAGCACTGCCACATTTACTAAGTAAAATATTGTTGCCACACTGGCCCCTTTTGACCAGCCCAGTGCCACAAATGATGGCACTCATGTAAAAGAAAGAACCTTTCAATACAATCCCCTCCTTTATCCTTCATTTTATCATGAGCAGCGCAATCGCGCTGCCTAAGTAAAGAGCGATGTTGGTGAAATGTATTATTTATCTTCTTTTTTTTCCTTTAGACCAGGGCACTTCGTTTCGAAGTTGTCATAGAAACTTGGAAAACTGTTCATTCGATTGAAAATTGGAATGGCTAGTGCCCTTCCAAGCCCACTATTTTCCCAAACACATCCAATCAAAATTTTGAGATAGCCATTTTGTTGAGCGTAGTTGATTTCCAGATAAAAATTATGTTTTTGAGAAGGACACTCCCCGACAGCCCTCAGGGCAAGGGTTGGAAGTTATTCCCTGGGGGCATATAAGGTTTTTAGGAATGCTTTGTCAATAGAATGCTTTGTCGTAGAAACTTCAAAAAGGGCTCATTCGATTGGAAATTTAAAGGGCTAGTGCCCTTTATAATAACCGAAAGTGATTGGAGGGCAACTAGCCCTCCTCTCACACCCACATTTTCTCCCAACACATCCAATAAAAATTTTGGGATAGCCATTTTGTTCACTGTAGTTGAAAGTTCTGGAAATTAGTTATTTGAGGATGATAACACCCCCCCCCCCACAGTCCTCAGGGCAACGGTTGTAAGTTATACCCTTGGGACGTATAAGGTATTTATAGAAAGTGTTGTCGTAGAAGCTTAAAAAAGGGCTCCTTTGATTGGAAATTGAAATAGCTAGTGCCCTTTTTAATAGTCGAAAGTGATAGGAAGGCAACTAACACCTCTTCCACGTCCACCATTTATCTGAACACATCCAATCAAACACAAAACACACTGAAGGATTTGTCGTAGAAACTTCTAAAAGGACTCATTCGATTGGAAATTAGAATGGCCAGTGCCCTTTTTAATAGTCGAAATTGATTGGAAGGCAACTAACATCCCTTCCACGCCCACCATTTCTCCAAACGCATCTAATCAAAATTTTGAAATAGCCGTTTTGTTCACCGTAGTTGATTTCCAGATGTAAATTATTTTTTTGAGGAGGACTGCCCCCACAGCCCTCAGGGCAAGGGTTGTCAGTTATGCCCTGGGGCATATAAGGTTTTTATAGAATGCTTTGTCGTAGAAACTTCAAAAAGGGCTCATTTGATCAGAAATTCAAAGGGCTAGTGCCCTTTTTAATAGTCGAAAGTAATTTGAGGGCAACTACCCCCCCCCCCCCTCTCAAGCCCACCTTTTCCCCAAACACATCCAATCAAAATTTTGAGATACCCATTTTGTTCAACGTAGTTGAAAGTTCTGGAAACAAGGTATTTGAGGATGACACCCCCCCCCCCCGACAATCCACAGGGCTAGGGTTGTAAAATAAGCCCTTGGGGTGTATAAGGTTTTTATAGAAAGTGTTGTCGTAGAAAATTCAAAAAGAGCTCATTTGATTGGAAATTGAAATTGCTAGTGCCATTTTTAGTAGTTGAAATTGATTGAGAGGCAACTAACACCCCTCCCCCGCCCACCATGTATCCAAACACATCCAACCAAAATTTTGAGATAGCGATTTTATTTAAAGCAGTTGAAAGGTCTGGAAACTATATATTGAGGATGACGATCCCCCCATAGCCCTCAAGGTAAGGGCTGTAAGTTATGCCCTGGCATATAAGATTTTATTGAAAGCTTTGTCATAGAAACATAAAAAAGGGCCCATTCGATTGGAAATTCAAAGGGCTAATGCCCTTTTTAATAGTCGAAAGTGATTAGAGGGCAACTAACCCTCCTCTTACACCAATCTTTTCGACAAACATATCCAATCAAATTTTTTAGATAGTCATTTGGTTCAACGTAGTTAAAGTTTTAGACATTAGGTCTTTTAGGATGATAACCCCCTCAGAGCCCTCGGAGCAAGGATTGTAAGTTATGCCCTGGGTGCATATAAGGTTTTTATAGATAGTGATGTTGTAGAAAGTTCAAAAAAGGCTCATTCGATTGAAAATTGGAAGGGCTTGTGCCCATTTTAATAGTCGAAAGTGATTGGAAGGCAACTAACACCCCTTCCACGCCCACCATTTCTCCAAACGCATCTAATCAAAATTTTGAGATAGCCGTTTTGTTAACCGTAGTTGATTTCCAGATGTAAATTATGTTTTTGAGGAGGACTGCCCCCACAGCCCTCAGGGCAAGGGTTGTCAGTTATGCCCTGGGGCATATAAGGTTTTTATAGAATGCTTTGTCGTAGAAACTTCAAAAAGGGCTCATTTGATCGGAAATTCAAAGGGCTAGTGCCCTTTTTAATAGTCGAAAGTTATATGAGGGCAACTACCCCCCCCCCTCTCACGCCCAACTTTTCCCCAAACACATCCAATCAAAATTTTGAGATAGCCATTTAGTTCAACGTAGTTGAAAGTCTTGGAAATAAGGTCTTTTAGGATGACACCCCCCGCACCCGACAATCCACAGGGCAAGGGTTGTAAAATATGCCCTTGGGGCATATAAGGTTTTTATAGAAAGCGTTGTCGTAGAAACTTCAAAAAGGGCTCAGTTGATTGGAAATTGAAATGGCTAGTGCCCTTTTTAATAATCGAAAGTGATTGGAAGGCAACTAACACCTCTTCCACGCCCACCATTTATCCAAACACGTCCAATCAAAATTTTTAGATAGCCATTTTATTTAAAGTAGTTGAAAGGTCCGGAAACTATATATTGAGGATGACGCTCCCCCCATAGCCCTCAAGGTAAGGGCTGTAAGTTATGCCCTGGCATATAAGGTTTTTATTGAAACCTTTGTCGTAGAAACTTAAAAAAGGGCCCATTCGATTGGAAATTTAAAGGGCTAATGCCCTTTTAATAGTCGAAAGTGATTAGCGGGCAAGTAACCCCCCTCTCACGCCTAACTTTTCCCCAAACACATCCAATCAAATTTTTTAGATGGCCATTTGGCTCAACGTAGTTAAAAGTTTTGGAAATTAGGTCTTTGAGGATGATAACCCCCTCAGAGCCCTCGGAGCAAGGGTTGTTAGTTATGCCCTGGGGGCATATAAGGTTTTAATAGATGGTGATGTTTTAGAGACTTAAAAAAGGGTTCATTCAATTGAAAATTAGAAAGGCTTGTGCCCTTTTTAATAGTCGAAAGTGATTGGAAGGCAACTAACACCGCTTCCACTCCCACCATTTCCCCACACACATCCAATCAAAATTTTTAGATGGCCATTTTGTTCAGCGTAGTTGATTTCCAAATAAAAAATATGTTTTTGAGAAGGACACTCCCCCACAGCCCTCAGGGCAAGGGTTGTAAGTTATGCCCTGGAGGCATATAAGGTTTTTAGGAATGCTTTGTCGTAGAAACTTCAAAAAGGGCTCATTCGATTGGAAATTCAAAGGGCTATTGCCCTTTTTAATAGTCGAAATTGATTGGAGGGCAACTAACCCTCCTCTCACGCCCACCTTTTCCCCAAACACAACCAATCAAAATTTTGCGATAGCCATTTTGTTCAACGTCGTTGAAAATTCTGGAAATTAGTTCTTTGAGGATGACAACACCCCCTTCCCACAGTCCTCAGGGCAAGGGTTGTACGTTATACCCTTGGGACATATAAGGTTTTTATAGAAAGTGTTGTCTTAGAAACTTAAAAAATGGTTCCTTTGATTGGAAATTGAAATGGCTAGTGTCCTTTTTAATAGTCGCAAGTGATAGGAAGGCAACTAACACCTCTTCCACCCCCACCATTTATCCGAACACATCCAAGCAAACACACAACACACTGAAGGATTTGACGTAGAAAAGGGCTCATTCGATTGGAATTCAGAATGGCCAGTGCCGTTTTTAATAGTCGAAAATGATTGGAAGGTGACTAACATCCCTTCGATGCCCACCATTCCCCCAAATGCATCTAATCAAAATTTTGAGATAGCCGTTTTGTTAACAGTAGTTGATTTCCAGATGTAAATAATGTTTTGAGGAGTACTGCCCCCACAGCCCTCAGGGCAAGGGTTGTCAGTTATGCCCTGGGGAATACAAGGCTTTTATAGAATGCTTTGTCGTAGAAACTTCAAAAATGGCTCATTTGATTGGAAATTCAAAGGGTTAGTGCCCTTTTTAATAGAAGAAAGTGATTGGAGGGTAACTCCCCCCCCCCCGCGCACGCCCACCTTTTCCCCAAACACATCCAATCAAAATTTTGAGATAGCCATTTTGTTCAACGTAGTTGATTTCCAGATAAAAATTATGTTTTTGAGAAGGAAACTTCCCGACAGCCCTCAGGGCAAGGGTTGGAAGTTATGCCCTGGGGGCATATAAGGTTTTTAGGAATGCTTTGTCGTAGAAACTTCAAAAAGGGCTCATTCGATTGGAAATTCAAAGGGCTATTGCCCTTTTTAATAGTCGAAAGTGATTGGAGGGCAACTAACCCCCCTCTCACACCCACCTTTTCCCCAAACGCATCCAATCAAAATTTTGCGATAGCCATTTTGTTCAACGGAGTTGAAAGTTCTGGAAATTAGTTCCTTGAGGATGACAACACCCCCTTCCCACAGTCCTCAGGGCAAGGGTTGTAAGTTATACCCTTGGGACATATAAGGTTTTTATAGAAAGTGTTGTCTTAGAAACTTAAAAAATGATTCCTTTGACTGGAAATTGAAATGGCTAGTGTCCTTTTTAATAGTCGAAAGTGATAGGAAGGCAAATAACACCTCTTCCAGATGTAAATTATGTTTTTGTGGAGTACTGCCCCCACAGCCCTCACGGCAAGGGTTGTCAGTTATGCCCTGGGGAATAGAAGGCTTTTAGAGAATGCTTTGTCGTAGAAACTTCAAAAATGGCTCATTTGATTGGAAATTCAAAGGGCTAGTGCCCTTTTTAATAGACGAAAGTGATTAGAGGTTAAGTACCCCCCCCCCTCTCACGCCCACCTTTTCCCCAAACACATCCAATCAAAATTTTGAGATAGCCATTTTGTTCAACGTAGTTGATTTCCAGATAAAAATTATGTTTTTGAGAAGGACACTCCCCGGACACCCCCCCTCTCACGTTCACTATTTCCCCAAACACATCCAATAAAAATTTTTATATATCCATTTTTTCACCGTAGTTGAACGTTCTGGAATTCATTTCTTTGTGAATGACAGCCCCCCCCCAACAGTCCACAGGGCAAGGGTTGTAAGCGAAGGTTTTTAGGCAAAAAGGTTTTTATAGAAAGCGTTGTCGTAGAAACTTAAAAAAGGGCTCATTTGATTGGAAATTGAAATGGCTAGTGCCATTTTTAATAGTCGAAAGTGATTGGAAGGCAACTAACACCCCTTCCACGCCCACCATTTATCCAGACACGTCCAATCAAAATTTTTAGATAGCCATTTTATTTAAAGTAGTTGAAAGGTCCGGAAACTATATATTGAGGATGACGCTCCCCCCACAGCCCTCAGGGTAAGAGCTGTAAGTTATGCTCTGGCATATAAGGTTTTCATTGAAAGCTTTGTCACAGAAACTTGAAAAGGGGCCCATTTGATTGGAAATTCAAAGGGCTAATACCCTTTTTAATAGTCAAAAGTGACTAGCGGGCAACTAACCCCCCTCTCACGCCCACCTTTTCCCCAAAAACATCCAATGAAATTTTATAGATAGCCATTTTGTTCAACGTAGTTAAAAGTTTTCGAAATTAGGTCTTTGAGGATGATAACCCCCTCAGAGCCCTCGGAGCAAGGAATGTCAGTTATGACCTGGGGGCCTATAAGGTTCTTATGGATGGTTATGTTGTAGAAACTTAAAAAAGGGCTCATTCAATTGAAAATTAGAAAGGCTTGTGCCCTTTTTAATAGTAGAAAGTGATTGGAGGATAACTAACCCCCTTCTCGCACCCACCATTTCCCCAAACACATCCAATCAAAATTTTGAGATAGCCATTTTGTTCGACGTATTTAAAAAGTCCGGAAATTATGTGTTTGAGGTTGACTCTCTCCCCACAGCCCTTAGGGCAAAGGTTGTAAGTTATGACCTGGGGGCATATAAGTTTTTTTTTTATAGAAAGCATTGTCGTAGAAACTTCAAAAAGGAATCATTCGATTGGAAATTAAAACTGCTAGTGCTCTTTTTAATAGTCGATATTGATTGGAGGCCAAGTAACGCTCTCACGCCCACCATTTCCCCAAACACATCCAATCACAATTTTGAGATAGCCATCTTGTAACAGCACTTTACTGCACTTTACATAATTTATGGCATTTTAACTAATGGTACTTCACATAATTTGCAATTTACTGAAAAAAGTACAAATGAATGTGACTGTCAGTTTAATATGCATATACTGATATTTAGTAATCAAAATGTTAATATTATTTGATTTATTAAAGTTATAAAAGTAAAAATATTTATATTTTTTCAGTAAAGTGCAAATTTTGTTCTGGCCTTGGGAAGGTATAAGGTTTTGAGCCCTAATCATGTTAATTTCTGCTCTTTTTGAGTTTGACTCGGTTATCTATTGTAATTTCTGTTCGTTTTGTGTTTCAGTTATTTATCGATGCTGATTTCTGGTAGTTTCACGCTTGGTTGATTATTCGATTTTATTTCTGTTCATTTTTGGCTTAATGGAGTTCTTTACTTTTCTTTGAAACACTTATTTTGTGGAAAAAGTTTTTTAAATTAATTTTTATTCAGCGCCAGAATAAACCGACAACATCAGACGTGAGTGTATGTTAGCAAATTGTCGAGGGAGGTGTTTTGAGGTTTTGAAAATTGTTTGGTTTTTCTTGATACAAACTGATATTTTTTGTTTTTTTTTGGCAATGGCGTTATCTATGTCAAAATCCTAAGCCCAATATATATATATATATATATATATATATATATATATATATATATATATATATATATATATATATATATATATATATATATATATATATATATATATATATATATATATATATATATATATATATATATATATATATATATATATATATATATATATATATATATATATATATATATATATATATATATATAGGGCAAGGGCTTTAATTTATTCCCTGGGGGCATATCAGAACGATGTTGGCACAATGTATTAATTATTTATTTTTTTTCCTTTAGGTCAGGGCACTTCATATCGAAAAAGTTGTCGTAGAAACTTCGAAAAGGGCTCATTCAATTGGAAATTGGAGTGGCTTGTGCCCTTTTCAATAGTAGAAAGTGATTGGAATTCAACTAACACCCCTTCCACGCCCACCTTTTTCCGACACACATCCAATCAAAATTTTGAATAAGCCATTTTGTTGAGCGTAGTTGATTTATAGAAAATATGTTTTTGAGGAGGTCACTCCCCCACAACCCTCAGGGCAAGGGTTGTAAGTTATGCCCTGGGGGTATATAAGGTTTTTTGTAGAAAGTGTTGTCGTAGAAACTTTAAAAACGGCTCATTCGATTGGAAATTCAAAGGGCTAGTGCCCTTTTTAATAGTCGAAAGTAATTGGAGGGTAACTCACCCCCCTCTCACGCCAAACTTTTCCCCAAAAACATCCAATCACAATTTTAAGATAGCCGTTTTATTCAACGTGGTTTTAAGTTCTGGGAATTAGGTCTTTGAAGATGACAACCCCCCACAGCCCTCAGGGCAAGGGTTGTAAGTTATGCCCTGGGGGCATATATGGTTTTCATGGAACGCGTTGTCGTAGAAACTTCAAAAGGGATTCAGTTGATTGGATATTAAAAGGGCTAGTGCCCTTTTTAATAGTCGAAAGTGATTGGAATGCAACTAACACCCCTTCCACGCCCACCATTTCCCCAAACACATCCAATCAACATTTTGAGGTAGCCATTTTGTTCCACGCTGTTTAAAATTCAGGAAATTATACCTTTGAGAAGGACATTCCCCCTCACAGTCTTTAGGGCAAAGGTTATAATTTATGCCCTGGGGGTATATAAGGTTTTTATAGAAGGCTTGTCGTACAAACTTCAAAAAAGGCTCATTCAATTTGAAATTCAAAGGGCTGGTGCCCTTTTTAATAGTCGAAAGTGATTTGAGGTCAACTAACCCCCCCCCCTTCTTACGCCCACTTTTTCCGCAAACACATCTAATCAAAAATTTTTTATAGCCATTTTATTTAACGTAGTTGAAAGTTTTGGAAATTAGGTTTTTAAGGATGACAACCCCTCTCCCCAAGCCCTCAGGGCAAGGGTTGTAAGTCATGCACTGGGGTCATATAAGCTCTTTATTGAAAGCGTTGTCGTAGAAACTTCAAGGAGGCTCATTCAATTGAAAATTGAAAGGGCTAGTGCCTTTTTTAATAGTTGAAAGTGATTGTAGAGTGACTAACGCCCATCTCACGCCCAGCATTTCCCCAAACATATCCAATCAAAATTTTTAAATATCCATTTTGTTCAACGTAGTTGAAAGTTCTGGAAATTAGGTCTTTTAGGATGATAACCCCCTCAGAGCCCTCAGGGCAATAGTTGTAAGTTATGTCCTGGGGGTATATAAGGATTATATAGAAAGTTTTTGTAGAAGTTTCAAAAAGGGCTCATTTGATTGGAAACTGAAATTTCCCTTTTTAATAGTCGAAAGTGAGTAGAGAGTAATTAACCCCCTCTCACGCCCACGATTTTCCCAAAAACATTTAATCAAAGTTTAGAGATAGCCATTTTGTTCAACGTAGTTGGAAGTTCTGGAAATTATGTATTTGAGGATGACAAACCCCCCAGAGCCCCCAGGGTAAAGGTTGTAAGTTATGCCCTGGGGGCATATAAGGTTTTTATAGATAGAGTCGTAATAAAACTTCAAAAGGGGCTAATTCAATTGGAAATTGAGAGGGCTAGTGCCTTTTTAATTGTCAAAAGTGATTGGAGGCTAACTAACGCCCCTCTTACACCCACCATTCCTCCAAACACATCCAATCAAAATTTTCAGATATCCAATTTGTTCAACGTAGTAGAAAGTCCTGGAAATTAGGTTTTTGAGAATGACAAGGCCCCCCCCCCTCAGGGCAAAGGTTGTAAGTTTTGGCCTGGGGGCATATAATGTTTTTGTTGAAAGTGTTGTCGTAGAAACTTCAAAAGGGCTGATATGCTTGGAAATTGAAAGAGCTAGTGCCAGTTATAATAGTTGAAAGTGATTGAAGAGTGACTAACGCCTGTCTCACGTCCACTATTTCTCCAAACACATCCAGTCAAAATTTTGAGATAGCCATTTTGTTTAACGTAGGTGAAAGCTCTGGAAATTAAGTCTTAGAGGATGACAAATACCCTAATAGCCCTTAGGGTAAGGGTTGTAATTTATGCCTTGAGAGTATATAAGATGTTTATAGAAAGCATTGTCGTTTCAAAAAGGGCCCATTCGATTGGAAATCGAAAGGCCTAGTGCCCTTTTTAATAGTCGAAAGTGATTGGAAGGCTTGACATTCTTATAGCAAAGATCGATGTGGGTATAATGTTTTATTTTGTTGTTGTTGTTTAGACCAGGGCACTTCGTATCGAAGGAGTTGTCGTGGGAACTACAAAAAAGGCTTAATCGACTGAAAATAGAAGGGCTGATGCCCTTTTTAATAGTCGAAAGTGATTGGAGGGCAACTATTCCCCCTCCCACGCCCACTCTTTCATTTGCCCATTATGTTTTTAAACTATATGTTGACTTAAGAATAAATCAAAATGCACTGTGTTAATGCTAATTCCCAACAAGGCATCTCAGCAGCATCCCAAGAGCGACTGAGGGTATTATGTTCAAACTTTCGGGGCTACATCTGCTCTTAAAATTTAAATTAAAATTTAACAAATCAAAGTAGCGTAAGTGTATCCAAGCTATCAAAGAAAGTAAACAGATTTTATTGAGAATTGTATCAAGTTTTCCATTTCAGGTCAACTAGAGGAGGTATGAAACTAATTTAAATACTACTATTTGTGTCCAGATGTTTAAAAGGATGTATTTTGTTAAAAATTGCTGAAAATTCTGCTCCAGCATACAAATAGCAGGCCAAACTATAACGTCTTAAAAAAAACGGAAAGATTTAAAGTATTATTTCCTATTTCCCTAAAAAGACTATGTCAATATAAAACGAACAGACATTAATTAAAAAAACTTTTCCACAAAATAATTTTTTCAAAGAAAAGTAAAGAACTTCATTAAACCAAAAATGAGCAAAAATAAAATCAAATAATCTACCAAGCAGGAAACTACCACAAATCAGCATCGATAAATAACTGAAACCCAAAACGAACAGAAATTACAATAAATAACCGAGTCGAACTCAAAACGAGCAGAAATTAACATAAGTATGGCTCAAAACCCCTATGCCTTCCCAAGGCCAGAACATAATTTTCACTCTACTGAAAAAATATAATTGTTTTTACTTTCATAACTTTAATAAATCAAATAATATTAACATTTTGATTACTAAATATCAGTATATGTATATTAAACTGACAATGCCCATTCATTTGTATTTTTTTCACTAAAGTGCAAATTATCTTCTGGCCTTGAGAAGGCATAGGGTTTTGAGCCCAACTTGTGTTAATTTTTGCTCGTTTTGAGTTCGACTCGGTTATTTATTGTAATTTCCGTTCTTTTTGGGTTTCATTTATTTATCGATGCTGATTTGTGGCAATTTCCCGCTTGGTAGAATATTTGATTTTATTTTTGCCCATTTTTTGTTTAATGGAGTTCTTTATTTTTTTTTGAAAAACTTAATTTGTGGAAAAGGTTTTTTTAATTAATCTGAAAAGAAAAGAAACCTTTGAGACTTTTGTTTTCACGTTGAAGTAACTGAGTTAGAACCAGTTACTTTTGGGATTAATTTCTAGGGGTAGGGATCCCTGAAACTAGTTGTAAGAGTTTTTTCCCTCCTCCCCTTCTTTGTTTATGAAGATTTTACTTGTTCAAATGTGTAAATTTTTTTATTAGATTTCAAAATTAAATTTAGCTTATATTAGAACAACAATTGTATATTAGTTTTACTACGAAAGAAATTGAGAACTAGTCATTTTGACCTTTGGGGATGAAATTAATTAAGAAGCGTAAATTTATTTTTCAGACATTTCAAAGACGTAGTCCATCATTCAAAAGTTTCGGGCTAATGCACGTTGTTGCGACAAATTTATGCGTTTGGTTTAACGTAATCATTCAGGAAACAAAACATGAAATTATGCTGTATGTTGAGTTGCATATTGATAGTTTCAATCATACTTATGATGACTCAGGTAAGCTCAATTGGCAGTTGAATTGAAATGCATCCATTTAACAAAATTTAATATGCAAGCAAAAAATATAAAATATACAATTACCTTAAATTGCAGAAGAAAGCAGGATAAGGGAGAAGAGATCTAAATTATAATCAAAGTATTTATTTTTAAATTACAAATTGTCAGCCATATACTTTTTTTCCTTTTTTTATGTATGGAAGACAAGTATTGTCAGGTCTAGTTGAAATTTGAAAGAATTTTTGGGGGAGTCAAGCCAATTACGATTTGGAACAATCAAAGAGAATTTCGCCCTAGAATAATTTTGGGTAGAACCAACTGATGTGAAATGGTTTGCAATAAACTAAGTGATTTCTGCAAGTTTTCAGGGAACATGTATCACTTCTCGTCACTTTTTCATTGAATCTGAGAGCACTGAGCATGTCAATTATACTTATTGTGCATCAACACGCTCGGTTCTAGCTCACCTTTCTAGGCACAGAAGATATATATAAATTTCCGATATTTAGCTTTGCCTAGAGTTGGAAATAGAAGTAGACCTTGGGCCAAGATTTGACTTAAAAATGTCCTAAATTTGGCTGAGCTACATTCAGGGTAGCCAACATAAGTCTCGTGGTCTATATCCTGGACGGTCTCAATTACTGATGCAACACAAATGATAGTGAATTTGAGCTGGTTTAAAATTAAGTGCCATCTTCAATTATTTAGAAGCGACAAGATGTCGATCAAGCTTAGTTCTTAGTAGAAAAATCATACAATGAAAATACAATATTTAAACTTTTTGCATCTAAAAATATACTAAATGATGTTCAAAGTTTTTTTTTATTTCAATTTAATATTGAATTTGTCTAACATGCACACCTTTCATGCAGAAAATAGTGAAAGTGTTATCTTCATTCAGTTTTCGGGCAATCTAATTAATTGAAAGTCGAATATAATTTTATATTTGGCACAGTATTTCTGGTACAATTATTTAAGGTTATTTCAATAATATAGTTAAAATTCTCCTTTTAAAATTATAATTTTCAATCACAAGTTTTTTCAAGTACATATTTTCGGAAACTCGTCGTTCTTTCTATAGCCCCTTTGATGTGCACAGTTGCCGTTTTAAAGGTTTTCATATTTTTTTTTCTGGTGCAGATTTTTATGCTGAATTCAAAATGGGATAGGTTTTTTTTTACATTACCCTTTGTTTCCATGCCTAGCAGGCTTAAGCAAATACTACCAGAAGAATGTCTTTAAGTTTACCTGCAGCGCTATCTATGGAGGAATTTAATATTTGCGTATTATATTCTAACCTCATAGTTTGTATAGTTACGAAAAACTACTTTATTTTCTCCCCCCAGTTTCCCACAAAACGAGAGCACGAAAGAGCTTCCAGAATGCCTTGTCAAAATCCAAATTGTAAAAAAGGTAGTGGCACCAATTGGAGATGGGGATGACAGAGGATGGAATTGGCCCCCCCTCCCTAGATTCCAAAAAATACCTTTCTTTGGTAATCCCACTCAAAAATATCTTTCTTAGTTATTTTCACTGAAAAGAATACCCCTTCTTGATTTTAAAAAGGCATATTCCCCCAACATTTTCATGAATTAGTGCCACTGATTAAAAGCTTACTCAGTACGACAGAAAGACAGATTGACATTTTACATCATACACCACGTCGGAATTTATTAAAAACCCAACATTAGCGAAATTAGTATTGTCTCCTGCTATTAGAAACAAGACCTGTTTGGATAATGTAGACAGCTCTACTAAAATTAAATTACTAATATTACTAAACAAACTCAGTCCAGCTCAAAACACAGTTTGGCTCATTCACTTACTTATGAATGCTTCTATCATCTCCCTTCTTTCTTTCTTTTTACTGCTGTGCTCCAAGCTAGGAGTTAGTTTTATGCCAAAAAGAACAAAAGCAGGTATTTTTAGGTTTAAATGGTTTTATTTTCAATTTTATTTTTATTTAATTTTAAATTCAAGAAGGCTATAAAGGCTAGTCATTAACGTCTTTAGGAAAATGGCTTTCCTCATTCTTCACACTATAAAGACAAAAAGATCCTTTGTACTATACAAAATTTTTGTTTACTCTAATTCTGCAACACATTTAAGTTTTGTAAATTTATTAAGTTACCATACAACTTTTGTATGTTATAGATTCAGCAATATTCCCAGGAAAACAAAGTTTTCGAAGCCAAGATATCTTTCCAATAAACATAAATCGCAATAATATTTTTTTTAAAATAAGCTTAATAAGCTTTTTTTTAAGCTTAAGTGTTACAAATTTAATGTTTTGCATCGGTAGCAGAGTGGTATTTGATTTTTAGTGATGTGGTATGCTCTAACCAGGGTCGTATCCAGGATTGGTCTTCGAGGGGGGGGGGGGGTTACAAAAGGATTTTTTCGGGAGAGAGGATAAAAAACTTTTAAATCAATTTTTTTAGTATTCATTTTTGTTACGTTTTTACGAGTCAAACAAACACTTCGGGGGGGGGGGGCAAACCCACCAGCCCCATCCCTTGGATACGGCCTTGACTCTAACGTCAATTATTAGAGGATATATACTCTAGCGGGGTTTAAAAAATGTTATCAGAAAAACTGATTCATCAAAAAAAAATTAAAACTGCAAGAGGTGAATTTCTCATTGTCTAGCCGTCTATTGTGCTTGAATTGCTGCCAATGTAAACAATTGTCGCTTAATGTATGATTTTTAATTTCTCCCATATACTTGAGCCTAAAATATGTTTCAGACTACTTTAACCTGCCCCATGTGAGGAAAAAGCGCGGCTATAATCTAGAATGCCAAAGAACAGACCTCATGGGATCAGTGGTTCAAAATGCAAGCCCATTCCTCTTCCCTTGTGCGATTGAGTATTCACTCATTTGTTTTGCCATAATGTAAGTAATTTTGTCTGTTATACTTATCACTATTAAATAAGTCGAGAAGAAAATTAAAATAATAAGCGAGGGGACTTCCTGCAAGTGCCTCATTTGTAATGAAGAGGAAGAAAATACAAAAAGAATACAAGAAAATTGTTTAGTGAAAACTGAAAATTGTGCTTTAGTTCTGGCTAACAACTTTAAAGCGTTATTGCTAGAAATTTGACTCAGGGCCATCATAGCTAAGGCATTTGAGTTGACTCGCCTTGAATTTGATTGGAGTTGTAAGTCGTTCCTGAATTCAAAAATATCCCAAGTTCTGAAAGTCTTCAGATAAGAAAAAGCTAGTATTTTAGTGTCTGTGGACTGGCTTTAGTTACTTAGATAGTACGTCTAGTGAACTGTTTGCAACAAAAGTCCACAAATATTCTAATATTACGAAGTACTTTAATGCTTAGCAGATTAAAAATAACTGTTTAGATTCCAAGAAGTTTGACCTAAGGTCTGATTTGTCTATCCATGAACTTATCATATAGTTTCACTATTTTTTCTAACTCTATAATTAGTTCTCATATACTCCCTTGTGTAGCTTTTAGCATTCATTCTTCTATACAAAGTCAAAGATTTACTATTTATCTTGAATTCAAAAGAGGGAGAGAGAGAGGGAGAGAGAAAGAGAGAGAGAAAATTAGGGAGAGGGGGAGAAAGAAAGAGAGTGAAAGAGATATATTTAATAATTATTTCAACACTATTCCTGTTTCACCTACCGTGCTTGAAAACAAAGCTAGTAAGGACAAAACTGTTTTCCCGGGGGGGGGGGGAGGGATTAGGTAAAAATAGAAACTCTCATATTTTCTGCTTTACTTTGCTCAATCAAATACCTGAGTCAACACAGACCTTACCTTTGTTCCTCCTGTGCTTCCAGAGGCACCCAGGCCTTCTAGAAAAATAAAAAAAAAACAAGTTTTTTTTAACTGAAAGTAAGGAACGACATTAAAACTTAAAACGAACAGAAATTAATCCGTATATGAAAGGGGCTGTCCCCTCCTCAGCGCCTCGTTCTTTATGCTAAAGTTTTTCATTGTTTAAAAAAAAAAGTTGTGTGAAAGAGTCAAACTTTAGCGTAAAGAGCGAGGTGTTGAGGAGGGGACAGCCTCTTTCATATACGGATTAATTTCTGTTCGTTTTAAGTTTTAATGTCGCTCCTTACTTTCAGTTAAAAAACTTATTTTTTTATTTAATTTCTGAACGTTTTTGAATTAATGCAGCTTTGATTTTGGCTCACCGTACATGAATAATTAAAACGAAATTTGCATATTAATTTTATTATTTTGGCTAAATGGCATTCTCGAAATTTTGTTCTGACGTAACTTACGAATTAAGTTACGTAACGAACTTTTATATTTTTATGTTTTTATTACGTATATTAGGGAGTTAGCCCCTAGTCAGTACCTCGCTCTTTACGCTAAAGTTCGAATTTTGTTCGAATCACAAACCCCTGAATCACAAAGGCGGGTTAATTAGAATAGATAGCTCTTTTGAAAGTACTAAAAAAAACTTTAGCGTAAAGGGCGAGGTATTGACTAGGGGGCAAACCTTTTCATATACTTAATAATTTCTGTTTGTTTTAAGTTTTAATGTTGCTCCTTACTTTCAGTTGAAAAAAACTTGTTTTTTTATTTAATTACTGATCGTTTTTTAAATGATGCTGGTAAATCCGGTGTCCCCTTCATAAAAATGTCCCTTCCCCCACGGAAACATTTTCCATGAAAAGATCCTCCCCTGACCCCTCCCTCACCAGAAAAAAATCTCTCCTGAAACGTCTGTATACTTCCCATTTACAAATACTATATGTGTCTATATGTACACAATGGGGAAAGTTCATAACTTGCAGCCCTTCCCCCGGGAACTGTGGGGGATTATGTTATTCTTAAGGACATATTTATTAGATTTTTGAAAATGCTGAACAAAATGGCTATCTTGAAATTTTGATTGGGTGACTTCGGAAAAAAATGAGCGCGGGAGGGGGCCAAGTTGCCCTCCAATCGTTTTGGCCACTTAAAAAGGGCACTAGAACTTTTAATTTCCGATCAGATGAGAGTAAAGTGCTAACTTATACTTCTATGGAAGCTATAGAAATTACCATGCTATTCTATGGAAGCTATAAAACATTTCTATGGAAGCTCTAGACCTTTTCAAAGAGAGTGAGTATCCTCTCACATGGCCTTACATTTCTATGGAAGCTATAGGAAAATATTTCTATGGAAGCTCTACACCTTTTCAAAGAGAGTGAGTATCTTCTCACGTGGCCTTCCAATGTTATTCTATGGGACCTCTACACGTGGTTAATTTCCTTAACTCGAGAGTAGTTTGTTATTAAAAAGAATTGGATGTTACAATCAGAATTGTTTGATTGACATTTGCAAAAAGGGGTAAGGGATTCGCGAAATGGACTATATGAACGATCTTATTTGAATAATAGGGAAAAAGAGCTAGATAACATTTGTGAATTGAAGATGGAGAAAAAAAAAGTTAAAGTGATTAGCAGTTAAGGTAACCCTGAAGAGCATATTAATTCATACCTTATTTATTATAAATTTGGAACAATATCAATCTTTGGAAACGGTTAACGATGATAAAATGGTCTTATGAGTTGACATAGCTTCAGCAGAAGCTTAGGATAGTACCGGTGACAATTGAGGGATAAGGATTAATTGCCTCCTAGTTTTTGAAAAATACCTTTTTGTGGCATTTATACTTTTAAAAAATACAAAGTTCAATATTCGAAGCTATCTTCAGCAGGAGCTTAGGACAAAAGCGGCGACAATTGAGAGATAGATTTTATTTGCACCCTAGTTTTTGAAAAACACCTTTTTGTGGTATTTTACTTTTAAAAAGTTCAATATTCGAAGCTAGCTTCAGCAGGACCTTAGGATAGTAGCGGTGACAATTGAGATAGGGTGTCTTAGACTAGTTATAGTTCAGTACTTTGGCACGAATTGCTTGTGAAAACCCAAATGAATGACTTGAAATAAAATTTTTAACGAGAAATGTCTGAAAAGTATTTTTTTGGGAGATGGGGCGATGACAGAGTGGATGTCTTAGACTAGTTATAGTGCTGTACTGTGGCACGAACTGCTTGTGAAAAACCCAAATTAATGACTTGAAATAAAATTTTTAACAAGAATTTTCTGAAAAGTATTTTTTGGGAGATGGGGCGATGACAGAGTGGATGTCTTAGACTAGTTATAGTGCTGTACTGTGGCACGAATTGCTTGTGAAAAACCCAAATTAATGACTTGAAAATAAAGTTTTAACAAGAAATGCCTAAAAAGTGTTTTTGGGGGTATGGGGCAAGGACATCCGCGTGTCTTAGAGTAGTTATAATTCTGTACTGCGGCAAAAATTCCCTTTGAAAAACCCAAATGAATGACTTGAAATAAAATTTTTAACGAGAAATGTCTAAAAATTGTTTTTGGAGGGATGGGGCGATGACAGATTGGATGTCTCAGACTAGTGATAGTACTGTGCTGTGGCACGAATTGCTTGCAAAAAACCCAAATGAATGACTTGAAAAAATTTTTTAACAAGAAATGTCTGAAAAGTATTTTTTGGGAGATGGGGCGATTACTAAGTGAATGTCTTAGACTAGTTATAGTGCTGTACTCTGGCATGAATTGCTTTTCGAAAACCCGGGTGAATTAGTTGAAAATAAATTTTTAACAAGAAATGTCTGAAAAGTGTTTTCGGGGAGATAGGGCGATGACAGAAGCGTGTCTTAGACTAGTTATAGTTCAGTACTGTGGCACGAATTGCTTGTGAAAAACCCAAATGAATGACTTGAAATAAAATTTTTAACAAGAAATGTCTTAAAAGTATTTTTTTGGGAGATGGGGCGATGACAGAGTGGATGTCTTAGACTAGTTATAGTGCTGTACTGTGGCACGAATTGCTTGCGAAAAACCCAAATGAATGACTTGAAATAAAATTTTTAACAAGAAATGTCTGAAAAGTATTTTTTGGGAGATGGGGCGATGACAGAGTGGATGTCTTAGACTAGTTATAGTGCTGTACTCTGGCATGAATTGCTTTTTGAAAACCCGAGTGAATTAGTTGAAAATAAATTTTTAACAAGAAATTTCTCAAAAGTTTGTTCGCTGAGTAGGCCGAGGACGGAAGGATGTCTTTGACAAGTTTATGCTCACTACTATGATAAGAATCGCTTGTGATAAACACAAATGAATGACTTGAAAATAAAGTTTTGGCGAGAAATGCCTAAAAATTGTTTCTGGGGGGATGGGTCAAGGACATAAGCGTGTCTTAGAGTAGTTATAGTTCTGTACTGTGGCACGAATTCCTTTTTAAAAACCCAAATGAATGACTTGAAATGAAATTTTTTAACGAGAAATGTCTGAAAATTGTTTTTGGGGGGATGGGATGATGACAGAGTGGTTTTCTCAGACTAGTGATTGGTCTGCATTATAATACAAATTGCTTGAAAAAATACCAAATGAATTACTTGAAATAACAATTTTTACCAGATAGGTCTGAATAGCGTTTTTCGGGGGTTGAGGTAAAGACAGTGTGGATGTCTTAGACTAGTTATAATGCTGTACTCTGTCATGAATTGCTTTTCAAAAACCCGGGTGAATTAGTTGAAAATAAATTTTTAACAAGAATTGTCTGAAAAGTGTTTTTGGGGAGATGGGGCGATGACAAAAGCGTGTCTTAGACTAGTTATAGTTCAGTACTGTGGCACGAATTTCTTGTGAAAAACCCAAATGAATGACTTGAAAATAAAGTTTTAACAAGAAATTTCTGAAAAGTGTTTTTGGGGAGATGGGGCGAGGACTGTGGCGATACTGGCGATACTGTGGCACGAATTGCTTTTTGAAAACCCGGGTAAATTAGTTGAAAATAAAGTTTTAACAAGAAATTTCTGAAAAGTGTTTTTGGGGAGATGGGGCAATGACAGAAAAGTGTCCACACACAGATACGACACACACACAGAGATGAAATACGCAGAGAGACAACAAACGCACAGAGACGGCACACACACAAATACAACACACACACAGAGGCTAAACACATACAGAGACGAGACACACACAGAGACGCCACATACACAGAAAGGACACACACACACAGAGAGGACACACACAAAGAGACGATTTATACATAGAAAAGAGACATGCACAGAGACGACAAACACACAGAGACGAAACACATAAAGAGACGAAACACACACACAGAGATTACAAACACACAGAGACAACACACACAAAGAGACGACACACACACAGATACCAAAAACACAAAGAGATGACACACGCACAGAGACGACACACACATACACAGAGCTGACTCATACACAGAGAGGACAAACACACAGAGACGACAGACACAAAGAGACGACAGACACAAAGAGACGACTCACACACAGAGAGGACAAACACACAGAAACGACACGCACATAGAGACAACACAGACAAGGAGACGATACACACACAGAGACGAAACACATACCGAGACGACACATACACAGAGGCGACACACACATAGAGATGACAAACACACAGAAAAGACACAAAAACATAGACGACACACACATACAAAGACAACAAACACAGAGACAACACACACACAGAGACGACACACTCACAGAGACGACACACAAACACAGATACGAAACACACATAGAGACGATACACGCACAGAGACGACACACACACAAACACAACAAGCACAGAGACAACACGCACACAGAGACAACACACACACACACACACACACACAGACACACACACACACACACACAGACGCACACACACATAGCGACGACACACGCACAGAAACGACACGCACACACAGAGACGACAACACACACAAAAAAGACACACGAACAGAGACGACACGCAAATAGAGAAAACACACACACACAGAGATGACACACACATAGCGAAGACACACGCACAGATACGACACACACACAGAGACGACAACGCACCGACATAAGACAAATGCACAGAGATGACACACACACACACAGACACGATACACACACAGAGATGACACACACACACAGGGACGAAACAAATATAGAGACGAGACACGCACACAAACAAAGAGACCACACATACACAGAGGCAACACACACATAGAGATGAAAAACATACAGAGACGACACACACACACACAAAGACAACACACACAGAGACAACACACGCACAGAGACGACACACTCACAGAGACGACACACACACACAGAGACGACACACACACAAAGACAACAAGCACAGAGACGACACGCACACAGAGACAACACACACACACACACACACAGAGACAACACGCACATAGTGACGACACAAGCAAAGAGACCACACACACACAGAGACGACAACACACAGAGAGAAGACACATGCACAGAGACGACACGCACACAGACCCGAAACACACATAGAGACGACGCACGCACAGAGACGATACACAACCAGAGAGGCGACACACACACACATAGAAACGACACACGCACAGAGACGACACACACACACAGAGACGACACAGGCACAGACACGACACGCAAACACACAGACAACACACATATAGAGACGACACACACATAGCGACGACACACGCACAGAGACGACACACACACACAGACGACACACACACACTCACACAGAGAGAATACACACACACAGAGACGAAACACACACACAGACGACAAACACACAGAGATGACACACAAACACACACAGAGACGAAACACACACAGAGACGACACACGCACAAAGACGATACACACACAGAGACAACACACACAGAGAGACGAGACACACACACAGAAACGACAAACACACACAGAGACGACACACACACAGAGATGACACACACACACACAGAGACGAAACACACATAGAGACGACACACGCACAGACGACACAAACACACAAAGACAACAAGCATAGACACAACACGCACACAGAGACAACACACATAAAGAGACGACACACACACACAGATACGAAACACACATAGAGACGACACACACATAGAGACAACACACACACAGAAACAACACCCACACAGAGACGACACACTCAAAGTGACGACTTACACATAGAGACGACACACACACAGAGACGCAAAACACACAGAGACGACATACAAAGAGAGAATACACGCACACACAGATAAGACACACACACAGAGACAACACACACAAAGAGTCGACACACACACGGATACGAAACACACAAAGAGACGACACACGCACATAGAGACGACAAAAATACAGAGAAGACATAAAAACGAAGACGACACACCCACAGAGGTGACAAACACATAGAGACGCGAAATGCAGAGACCCGACACAGACCCAGAGTCACAAAAAGAGAAATGACCAAAAATGTGCGGTGATATTTGTTCACTTAGTGGTACATACAACTCTAAGGGACCCAAGATAAATGCAACTTTTTGGATATCTCTCAGTATGAGTGTATGAGTCAGCTCTGTGTATGTGTGTGTTGTCTCTTTGTGTGTTTCGTATCTGTGTGTGTGTCGTCTCTTTTTGTGTGTTGTCTCTTGTGTGTTTGTCGTCTCTGTGTGTGTGGGTCGTCTCTATATGTGTGTCGTCTCTTTGAGTTTGTCGTCTCTGTGTGTTTGTCGTCTCTATGTGTAAGTCGTCACTTTGAGTGTGTCGTCTTTGTGTGTGTGTCGTCTCTGTGTGTGTATCGTCTGTGTTTGTGTGTCTTCTCTGTGTGGGTGTCATCTCTGTGTGCGTGTTGTCTCTATGCGTGTGTCGTCTCTATGTGCGTTTCGTATCTGTTTGTGGACACACTTCTGTCATCGCCCCATCTCCCCAAAAACACTTTTCAGACATTTCTTGTTAAAAATTTATTTTCAATTAATTCACCCGGGTTTTCGAAAAGCAATTCATGCCAGAGTACAGCACTATAACTAGTCTAAGACATCCACTCTGTCATCGCCTTATCTCCCAAAAAATAATTTTCAGACATTTCTTGTTAAAAATTTTATTTCAAGTCATTCATTTGGGTTTTTCGCAAGCAATTCATGCCACAGTACAGCACTATCACTTGTCTGAGACATCCAATCTGTCATCGCCCCATCCCCCCAAAAACAATTTTCAGATATTTCTCGTTAAAAATTTTATTTCAAGTCATTCATTTGGGTTTTTCAAAAGGAATTCGTACCACAGTACAGAACTATAACTACTCTAAGACATGCTGCTGTCCTCGCCCCATCTCCCCAAAAACACTTTTCAGACATTTCTTGTTAAAAATTTATTTTTAAGTCTTGTATTTGGGTTTTTCGCAAGCAATTCTTACCACAGTAGTGAACTATAACTTCTCAAAGACACGCTTCCGTCATCGCCCCATCTAAGCAAACACACTTTTGAGACATTTCTTTTTAAAAATTTACTTCTAACTAATTCACCCGGGTTTTGGAAAAGCAATTTATGCCAGAGTACAGTACTATCACTAGTCTGAGACATCCAATCTGTCATCGCCCCATCTCCCAAAAAATAATTTTCAGACATTTCTTGTTAAAAATTTATTTCAAATCATTCATTTGGGTTTTTCGCAAGCAATTAGTACCACAGTACAGCACTACCACTAGTCTGAGACATCCAATCTGTCATCGCCCCATCACCCCAAAAACAATTTTCAGACATTTCTCGTTAAAAATTTTTATTTCAAGTCATTCATTTGGTTTTTTTAAAAGCAATTCGTGCAATAGTAATGAACTATAACTACTCTAAGACACGCGGCAGACCTTAACCCATCCCCCCAAAAACAATTTTCAGACATTTATTGTAAAAATGTTATTTCAAGTCATTCATTTGGGGTTTTCACAAGCAATTTGTGCCACAATACAGCACTATCATTAGTCTGAAACATCCACTCTATCATCGCCACATCCCCCCAAAAACAATTTTCAGACATTTTTCGTTAAAAATTTTATTTCAAGTCATTCATGTGGATTATTCAAAAGGAATTCGTGCCACAGTACTGAACTATAACTACTCTAAGACATGCTGCTGTCCTCACCCCATCTCCCCAAAAACACTTTTCAGACATTTCTTGTTAAAAATTTATTTTCAACTAATTCACTCGGGTTTTCGAACAGCAATTCATGCCAGAGTACAGCACTATAACTAGTCTAAGACATCCACTCTGTCTTCGCCTCATCTCCCGAAAAACACTTTTCAGACATTTCTTGTTAAAAAATTTATTTTAAGTCATTCATTTGGGTTTTTCGCAAGCAATTCCTGCCACAGTACAGTACTTTCACTATTCTGAGACATCCAATCTGTCATCGCCCCATCCCCCCAAAAACAATTTTCAGACATTTTTCGTTAAAAAAATTTATTTCAAGTCATTCATTTGGGTTTTTCAAAAGGAATTCGTGCCACAGTACAGAACTATAACTACTCACCGACATGCTGCCGTCCCCGCCCCATCTCACCAAACAAACTTTTCAGACATTTCTTGTTAAAAATTTAATTCCAACTCATTCACCCGTGTTTTCAAAAAGCGATTTTTTCCAGAGTACAGCCCTAGAACTAGTCTAAGACATCCACTCTGTCTTCGCCCCATCCCCCAAAAAATACTTTTCAGACATTTCTTGTTAAAAATTTATTTCAAATCATTCATTTGGGTTTTTCGCAAGCAATTAGTACCACAGTACAGCACTACCACTAGTCTGAGACATCCAATCTGTCATCGCCCCATCACCCCAAAAACAATTTTCAGACATTTCTCGTTAAAATTTTTTATTTCAAGTCATTCATTTGGGTTTTTCAAAAGGAATTCGTACCACAGTACAGAACTATAACTACTCTAAGACACGCGGCAGACCTTAACCCATCCCCCCAAAAACACTTTTCAGACATTTCTTGTAAAAATTTTATTTCAAGTCATTCATTTGGGGTTTTCGCAAGCAATTTGTGCCACAATACAGCAATATCATTAGTCTGAGGTATCCAATCTGTCATCGCCCCATCCCCCCAAAAACAATTTTCAGACATTTTTCATTAAAAATTTTATTTCAAGTCATTCATTTGGATTTTTCAAAATGAATTCGTGCCACAGTACTGAACTATAACTAATCTAAGACATGCTTCTGTCATCACCCCATCCCCCCAAAAACACTCTTCAGACATTTCTTGTTAAAACTTTATTTTTAAGTCATTTATTTGGGTTTTTCACAAGCAATTCGTGCCACAGTACTGAACTATCACTAGTCTGAGACACGTCGCCCCATCTCCCCAAAAACACTTTTCAGACATTTCTTGTTAAAAATTTATTTTCAACTATTTCACCTGGGTTTTCGAAAAGCAATTCATGCCAGAGTATAGCACTATAACTAGTCTAAGACATCCACTCTGTCATCGCCCCATCTCCCAAAAAATACTTTTAAGACATTTCTTGTTAAAAATTTTATTTCAAGTCATTCATTTGGGTTTTTTGCAAGCAATTTGTGCCACAGTACAGCACTATCACTAGTCTGAGACATCCACTCTGTCATCGCCCCAACCCCCCAAAAACAATTTTCAGACATTTCTCGTTAAAAATTTTTATTTCAAGTCATTCTTTTGGGTTTTTCAAAAGGAATTCGTACCACAGTACAGAACTATAACTACTCTAAGACATGCTGCTGTCCTCGCCCCATCTCCCCAAAAACACTTTTCAGACATTTCTTGTTAAAAATTTATTTTCAAGTCATTCATTTGGGTTTTTCAAAAGGAATTCGTGCCACAGTACTGAACTATAACTTCTCTAAGACACGCTTCTGTCATCGCCCTATCTCCCCGAAAACACTTTTCAGACATTTCTTGTTAAAAATTTATTTTCAACTAATTCACCCGGGTTTTCGAAAAGCAATTCATGCCAGAGTACAGCACTATAACTAGTCTAAGACATCCACTCTGTCATCGCCCCATCTCCCAAAAAATACTTTTCAGACATTTCTTGTTAAAAATCTTATTTCAAGTCATTCATTTGGGTTTTTTGCAAGCAATTCGTGCCACAGTACAGCACTACGACTAGTCTGAGACATCCAATCTGTCATTGCCCCATCCCCACAAAAACAATTTTCAGACATTTCTCGTTAAAAATTTTATTTCAAGTCATTCATTTGGGTTTTTCAGAAAGAATTCTTGCCACAGTACAGAACTATAACTACTCTAAGACACGCTGCTGTCCTCGCCCCATCTCCCCAAAAACTCTTTTCAGACATATCTTGTTAAAACTTTATTTGCAAGTCATTCATTTGGGTTTTTTACAAGCAATTCGTGCCACAGTACTGAACTATAACTAGTCTAAGACACGCTTCTGTCATTGCCCCATCTCCCCAAAAACACTTTTCAGACATTTCTTGTTAAAAATTTATTTTCAACTAATTCACCCGGGTTTTCGAAAAGCAATTCATGCCAGAGTACAGCACTATAACTAGTCTAAGACATCCACTCTGTCATCGCCCCATCTCCCAAAAAATATTTTTCAGACATCTCTTGTTAAAAATTTTATTTCAAGTCATTCATTTAGGTTTTTCGCAAGCAATTCGTGCCACAGTACAGTACTATCACTAGTCTGAGACATCCAATCTGTCATCGCCCCATCCCCCCAAAAACAATTTTCAGATATTTTTCGTTAAAATTTTTATTTCAAGTCATTCATTTGGATTTTTCAAAAGGAATTCGTGCCACAGTACAGAACTATAACTACTCTCAAACACGCTGCTGTCCTCGCCCCATCTCCCCAAAAACACTTTTCAGACATTTCTTGTTAAAACTTTATTTTCAAGTCATTCATTTGGGTTTTTTGCAAGCAATTCGTGCCACAGTACAGCACTATCACTAGTCTAAGACATGGTCCTGTCATCACCCCATCTCAGCAAAAACACTTTTCAGACATTTCTTGTTAAAACTTTATTTCTTAATAATTCACTCGGGTTTTCGAAAAGCAATTCATGCCAGAGTACAGCACTATAACTAGTCTAAGACACCCCCTCTATCATCGCCCCATCCCTCAAAAATACTTTTCAGACATTTCTTGTTAAAAATTGTATTTCAAGTCATTCATTTGGGTCTTTCGCAAGCAATTTGTGCCACAGTACAGCACTATCACTAGTCTGAGACATCCAATCTGTCATCGCCCCATCCCCCCAGATACAATTTTCAGACATTTATCGTTAAAAATTTTATTTCAAGTCATTCATTTGGGTTTTCCAAAGGGAATTCGTGTAGCATTACAGAATTAAAAGTACTCTATGGCACGCTGCTTTCCTTACGTCATACCCCCAAAAACACTTCATGCCTTTCTCGCGAAAAATTTATTTTCAAGTCATTGTTTTGGGTTTTTCACAAGCAATTCGTGCCACAGTACTGAACTATAACTAGTCTAAGACACCCTATCTCAATTGTCATCGCTACTATCCTAAGCTCCTGCTGAAGCTAGCTTCGAATATTGAACATTTTAAAAGTAAAATACCACAAAAAGGTGTTTTTCCAAAACTAGGGTGCAAATAATATTTATCTCTCAATTGTCACCACTTTTATCCTAAGCTCCTGCTAAAGCTAGCTTCGAATATTGAACTTTGTATTTTTTAAAAGTATAAAGGCAAAAAGAAGGTATTGTTCAAAAATAGGGGGCAGTGGCTCCTTATATTTCAATTGTCACCACTCCTATCCTAAGCTCCTGCTGAAGCTAGGTCAACTCATAAGACGATTTTATCATCGTTAACCGATTCCAAAGATTGATATTGTTCCAAATTTATAATAAATAAGGTATGAATTAACATGCTCTTCAGGGTTACCTCAACTGCTAATCACTTTAACCCTTTTTTTCTCCATCTTCAATTCACAAATGTTATCTAGCTCTTTTTCCCTATTATTCAAATAAGATCGTTCGTATAGTCCATTTCGCGAATCCCTTACCCCTTTTTTGCAAATGTCAATCAAACACTTCTGATTGTAACATCCAAATCTTTTTAATAACAAACTACTCTTGAGTTAAGGCAATTAACCACGTGTAGAGGTCCCATAGAATAACATTGTAAGGCCATGTGAGAAGATACTCACTCTCTTTAAAAAGGTGTAGAGCTTCCATAGAAATGTTTTCCTATAGCTTCCATAGAAATGTAAGGCCATGTGAGAGGATACTCACTCTCTTTGAAAAGGTGTAGAGCTTCCATAGAAATGTTTTCCTATACCTTCCATAGAATAGCATGGTAATTCCTATAGCTTCCATAGAAGTATAAGTTAGCACTCTACTGATGAGCCCTTTCACGATATTCTAGGACTACTGGATCGATACGATCACCCCTTGGAAACTAAAAAAAAATAATAAAAATAAAAGAAACACGCATCCGTGATCTTTCTTCTGGCAAAAAATACAAAATTCCACATTTTTGCAAATAGGAGCTTAAACTTCTATAGTAGGGTTTTCTAATACGCTGAATCTGATGGTGTAATTTTCATTAAAGTTCTATGACTCTTAGGGGCTGTTTCTCCCTTTTTTCGAAAATAAGGTAAATTTTCTCAGGCACGTAACTTTTGATGGGTTAGACTAAATTTAATGAAACTTATATATTTGAAATCAGCATAAAGATCCAATTCTATTGATGTATATTTTGGTATCAAAGTTACGGATTTTAGAGTTTTGGTTATTATTGAGCCGGGTCTCTCCTTACTTACAGTTCGTTTCCACGAACTGTTTGAAAGCCATAAATCACTTCTCCTGTTTTCTGAAATTACAATTTCTTCCCATTGAGGCTGAAAAGTAGAATGGAAGTTTCGGAAACTGTTGTGGTAGTTCCACCTTATGGTGGACTTACCATTTAAGTAGGATCTCGGCCTACTTTTACAAAAGGTTCCATGTGGCTGCGAACAGATAACTGAGAATTGAGCGTTAATTTTAGATATTCACAAATAAAATTTTGTTGCGATATTGAACCTTACCAGTACAACTTGGGTTACATTTTGGTTTTGTGTGGCTAGGGCTTCGAAAAACTTTGCTTGTACCTTTGATGAAAAATTTAAAGAATAAGTTAAGATTTTGAAAAGATACAGTACCATGCGGTAATACATTCTTATCGAAGGTTTGTATCCTTGATTTTCCATTAAATGTACCATCAGCTCAAAAGAAAATTTCGCAATGTCCGCGGTCAGGATTGAAAAAAGTTTCCTTAGAATGCCTTCTTCAAAAGAATTAAATAAAAAAAAAAGTATTCACAACTGTAAATAAGGAGCAACGTTAAAACTTAAAACGAACAGAAATTATTACGTACACGAGGGGGGTCGTGCTTTCTTCAATACCACGCTCTTTACGCTAAAGTTTGATTTTTTGTTCCAGCTATTTAAGAATGGCTACTGAATCACAAAGGCCGTTTAATTAGAATAAAAAACTCTTTTAAAATACTAAAAAAAAACTTTAGCGTAAAGAGCGAGGTATTGAATAGGGGCACCCCCCTAATATACATAATCATTTCTGTTCGCTTTAAGTTTTAATGTTGCTCCTTACTTTCAGTTGAAAAACTCGTTATGTTTTATTTAATTTCTGACTGTTTTTTAAAAATGCTGGGAAATCCGGCTCCCCCTCCACGCAAAATTCCTTTCCCCAAAGAAAAATTCCTCCATGTAAAGATCCTCCCACGTAACCCTCCCCCCCCCCTAACCAGAATAATCCCCCCTAAAAAACTTCTGTATAATCCCCAATAACCACTACTATACGAAAACAATGGCTGAAGTTCAAAGCTTGAAGCCCTTCCCTTGGGCACTGTGGGGGGCCAAGTATACTCAAAGACATAGTTATTAGATCTTTTTACTATGCTGAAAGAAGGCTATATCAAAATTTTGATCTGTTGACTTTGGATAAAAATGAGCGTGGGAGGGGGGCTAGCTGTCCTCCAATATTTTAGCCACTTAAAAAAGGCACTAAAACTTTTGATTTCTGATCAAATGAGCCCTCTCCAGATCTCCTGCGATCACTGGTCTTATACGGTCATCCCTGGGAAAAAAAAACAAATAAACACACATCCGTGATCTTTCTTCCGGCAAAATAAAAAAAGGTTTTCAACTGAAAGTAAGAGCAACATTAAAACATAAAACGAACAGAAATTATTACGTATATGAGCGGGGTGCCCCCTCGTCAATACCTCGTTCTTAATACTTAAATTTGAATTTTGTCCCAATTCTTTAAGAATGACTCCTGAATCACAAAGACCGTTTAACTAGAATAAGAAGCTTTTTTAAAAGTACTGAAAAAAATTTAGCGTAAAGAGTGAGGTATTGAAGAGGGGCGACCCCCTCATATATGCAATCATTTCTGTTCTGTTCTATTTATGTCTTATCTTGTGATTATGATATATGATTTGTGATCATGTCTATGATTATTTTAATTGTAAAAACTACTTATTTTTGTTCAGTGTATAAGTTTTCTTATCTTTTTCTTTTGTTTCTCTTATGAACTCTGTTATTTAGGGGACTTGTGCCCTTTTTTGTTTTGACAGGTTATAAATAAATTGAATTGAATAACCAATACTATATGTAAACAATGGACAAAGTTCAAACTTGCAGCCCTTCCCCGGGGCCTGCGACGGGTTAAGTCATCCTCAAAGACATAGTTATTAGATTTTTCGACAATGCTGAAAAAATAGTCATCTCAAAATCTTGATCAGGTGTCTTTTGGGAAGAAATGAGCGTGGGAGGGGGCTAGCTGCCCTCCAATATTTTTGGTCACTTAAAAGGGTACTAAAACCTTTGAATTCCAATCAAATGATCCCTCTCTCAATCTTCTACGGTCACTAGTTCGATATGGTCACCCCTGGGAAAATAAAAAATCAATAAATAAAATAAACAAACATACACGCATCCTTGATCTTTCTTCTGGCAAAAAATGTAAATTTCCACATTTTTGTACATTAGAAATTGAAACCTCTATAAAAGGTTTCTCTGGTATGCTGAATCTAATGGTGTAATTTTCGTTAAGAGCATTTGATGTTATGGTGGTGTTTCCCCCCTTTTTCAAAAAATTGGCAAATATTTTCAGGCTCGTAGCTTTTGATGGTTTCCATTAAATTTGATGAATTTTACATATTTTGAATAAGCTTTGAAATTCAATTCTTTGCTATTACTCTCCATGACCACACTGCCTATTCTATGACGAACTCAATCAGAATTCCAAATAGGGATAAGTCCTTTTATTAGACAGTGAAACGAAAATATAAAAGAAATACTCTAAATATTTCGATGACACAGTCGGTCATCATCATCAGTAGAGTTACTAACTTATCAAAACTAAAACAAACTGCTTTTATACTAAACAAAATAATCACTTCTGATTCAAAGCAAATTCCCGGTCCATTGACTTAAAAAATTCACTAACTGTTCTTGAATATTTTATACTGCGTTGAGTAAAGGTGGTACAAGTTTCTTCAAAATTGCAGGTCAAAGCAGGTTACCTCGTATGTATGGGGATGATAGACCAACTTCAGAATCAGCAACATTTCATTTGCTATTAGAAGAATAAAAAGATAAATTTAGCACCTATAAATTCAGCATTATTTCATTTTTAATTAGAAGAATATCCAACGCAGTATTACAAGATCCAAGAACAGTTAGTGAACTTTCTAAGTCAATGGACCGGTAAACTGCTTTGACCTACAGTTTCGAAGTATCTTGTACCACCTTTACTCAACGCTGTATAAAAAATTCAAGAACAGTTAGTGAATTTTTTAAGTCAATGGACCGGTAACTTGCTTTGAACCGGAAGTGATTATTTTGTTTAGTATAAAAGCAGTTTGTTTTAATTTTGATAAGTTAGTAACTCTACTGATGATGATGACCGACTGTGTCATCGAAATATTTAGAGTATTTCTTTTATATTTTCGTTTCACTGTCTAATAAAAGGACTTATCCCTATTTGGAATTCTGATTGAGTTCGTCATAGAATAGGCAGTGTGGTCATGGAGAATAATAGCAACGTCGTATATATGGGGATGATAGACCAACTTCAGAATCAGCAACATTTCATTTGCTATTAGAAGAATAAAAAGATAAATTTAGCACCTATAAATTCAGCATTATTTCATTTTTAATTAGAAGAATATTCAACGCAGTATTACAAGATTCAAGAACAGTTAGTGAACTTTCCAAGTCAATGGACCTGTAACCTGCTTTGACCTGCAATTTCGAAGAAACTTGTACCACCTTTACTTAACGCAGTATAAAATATTCAAGAAAAGTTAGTGAACTTTTTAAGTCAATGGACCGGTAACTTGCTTTGACCCGGAAGTGATTATTTTGTTTAGTATAAAAGCAGTTTGTTTTAATTTTGATAAGTTAGTGACTCTACTGATGATGATGACCGACTGTGTCATCGAAATATTTAGAGTATTTATTTTATATTTTAGTTTCACTGTCTAATAAAAGGACTTTTCCCTATTTGGAATTCTGATTGAGTTCGTCATAGAATAGGCAGTGTGGTCATGGAGAATAATAGCAACGTCGTATATATGGGGATGATAGACCAACTTCAGAATCAGCAACATTTCATTTGCTATTAGAAGAATAAAAAGATAAATTTAGCACCTATAAATTCAGCATTATTTCATTTTTAATTAGAAGAATATCCAACGCAGTATTACAAAATTTAAGAACAGTTAGTGAACTTTCTAAGTCAATGGACCGGTAACCTGCTTTGATTTGCAATTTCGAAGAAACTTGTACCACCTTTACTCAACGCAGTATAAAAAATTCAAGAACAGTTAGTGAACTTTTTAAGTCAATGGACCGGTAACTTGCTTTGACCCGGAAGTGATTATTTTGTTTATTATAAAAGAAGTTTGTTTTAATTTTGATAAGTTAGTAACTCTACTGATGATGATGACCGACTGTGTCATCGAAATATTTAGAGTATTTCTTTTATATTTTCGTTTCACTGTCTAATAAAAGGACTTATCCCTATTTGGAATTCTGATTGAGTTCGTCATTCAATTCTTTTGATGTATTTATTGTTATTAAGACTCTGTTTCTTAGAGTTTTGGTTACTATTGAGCCGCATCGCTCCTTAGTTACAATTCGTCGCCACGAACTGTTTAAAAAATGCAAAATTCCACGTTTTTGTACTTGGAAGCTTGAAACCTCTACAGCAGGGTTCTCTGGTACGCTGAACCTGATGGTGTCATTTTCATTAAGATCAATTGATGTGTTGGGCGTGTTTCCCCCCTTTTTCAAAAATTGAGTAAATTTTCCCAGGCTCGGAACTTTTGATGGGTAACATTAAATTTGGCGAATTTTACATGTTTTGAATAAGCATCGAAATTTGATTTTTTTTTATGTATCTATTGTTATCAAAACTCTACCTCTTTGAGTTTTGGTTACTACTGAGCCGCATTGCTCCTTACTTACAGTTCGTTACCACGAACTTTTTGATTGATTATATTCTTAATTTAAAAATATTAATGGAACTTGAATATTTATTTAGGTATGAAATGTGGAGGACTGTGAATGAAAGACACATGAATATTCAACGAAGCAGAAACTACTCTGAGGACGAAAGTAGTCGAACAAATCGAGCATCTCACCAATATTCGGTTGACTGTGCGAAATCACATAGAGGACTCTTCTTGGGAATCTTAGTTTTAGTTTTATCAATAATCATCCTAATAATATTCTTCGTCTTGGTAGACAGAAAGGAATATAAAGAAGTAGCTATAGACAGCATTTACGTGGCAGAATTAACCCTCTACGTTATAACTTTAGCAGCAGTAATGGCGGGGGTTTACCAGGTAAGAATACCTATAATATGGTGCATGGACGGTTCAAAGTTGGGTTTGATTAATTTAACTCTACCTCTACCAATTACCAAGCAATAATCATCTTAAATGGTCAGGAGATTTCTTCTCCAGCTCTTGGCTGTCCTATTTGTTACTTTTTTATTTCTGCCAATACTACGAATTATGAAAGACAGTGATTTCCTTAGCTGTATCAAACAGTTCGTGGTAATGAACTGTAAGTAAGGAGCGACCCGGCTCAATAGTAGCCGAAACTCTAAAAAACAGCATTTTTATACCAGTAGATACATCAAAAGAATTGAATTTTTATTCTGATTTCAAATATATAAGTCTCATCAAATTTAGTCTAACCCATCAAAAGTGACTATCCTGAAAGTTTTTGCCTTATTTTCAAAAAAAGGGGGAAACACCCCCTAATAGTGATATAATCTTAATGAAAATCAAACCATCAGATTCAGCGTAACAGAAAACCCTACTGTAAACGTTTCAAGCTTCTATCTGCAAAATGTGGAATTTTGTATTTTTGCCAGAAGAAATATCACGGATGCGTGTTTATTATTTTTTTCTTCTTTTTTGTTTTTTACCAGGGGGCATTGTATCGATCCAGTAGTCCTAGAATATCGTGAGCGGGCTCATTTGAACGGCTATTAAAAGCTCTAGTGCCCTTTTTAAGTGACAAAAAATATGGCAACTGGCAACTGGGCCCCCTACCACGCTCATTCTTTTCCCAAAGTCACCCAATCAGAATTTTGAGATAGCCATTTTGTTTAGCATAGTAGAAAATCTAATAAATATGTCTTTGAGGATGACTTAGTCCCCCACAGTTCCCGGGGGAAGGGCTGCAAGTTATGAACTTTGCCCTTTGTTTACATATAGTATTGGTTATTGGGAAGTATACAGACGTTTTCGGGAGGTAAATTTTGGATGTGGGGGAGGTCAGAGGAGGGTATTACGTGGGGGGATCTTTCCATGATGTTTTCTTGGGGTAAGGGACATTTCTATGAAAGGGGCGCCGGATTTCCCAGCATTATTTAAAGACGATCAGAAATTAAATAAAAAAAAGAAGTTTTTTCAACTGAAAGCAAGGAGCAACATTCAAACTTAAAACGAACAGAAATTATTACGTATATGAGGAGGTTTACCTCCTAGTCAGTACCTCACTCTTTACGCTAAAGTTTTTTTTTAGTACTTTCAAAACGGCCTTTGTGATTCAGGGATTCGTGAATCGAACAAAATTCGAACTTTAGCGTAAAGAGCGAGGTATTGACTAGGGGGTAAACACCCTCATATACATAATAATTTTTGTTCGTTTTAATTTTTAATGTTGCTTCATACTTTCAGTTGAAAAAACTTGTTTTTTTTTATTTAATCAGGAAGAAGACCATTCCATATCAGCATTTTGAAGCATAGGTATTCAATTTACCTAAGACAATGAGCATACCCTGGGAAAATTTCCTTCTTTTTTTTAGCCCATTTTTTATCATCTAAAAATTCTTTTCTAGTAATTAAGGATAAATTACGGTTGAAAAAAAAACATTTTGATATTTTATCCAGACCCAATTAATACTTTTAGACTTAGCGTCTAAACAAGATAAACTTCAAAAACGGAAACAATTAGCAAATTTGACTTTTTGACGTAATTCTTTAAGAACGAATCACGAAACACAAAGGCTGTTTAATTGGAATAAGACACTTTTTAAAGTACTAAAAAACTTTAGGGTGAAAAGCCAGGTATATACGGAATAATTTTTGATCTTGTTGCTTTCTTTACTTTCAGTTGATTTTTTTTTATTTAATCGTAAGTGAGAACTGACTTGGCTCAATAGTACTCGAAACTCTAAAAAATTAATGTTGATATCAAAAGATCAAACAGTTCGTTGTAAAATTTCTAGGGGAAATTTTAAACTGGGGGAATTGAACAGAATCCGATACGAAGTTCTTTTTATTTGTCTTAATTTCTCTTTGCCGACTCAACTTTGCATGTGGAGATGCTCCGTGGAATTGTCTGGGGAAATTTTCGGCAGTGAGGAAATTGTCTGGGGGATTTTTTTCGTGAGAAGAGATTTTCCACACGACAAATTTTTCATGGAGGAATTTCCGCACGAAAGATTCTCCATGAGAGAATTTTCCTCGCGAGCTACTTCTCAGAGGGGAGGGGTTTTCTGGAAACTTTTACGGAGGGGAGGATTTCCTGTATGAGTTGAAAATTGATCAGAAATTAAAGTCTTTTTCGAATGAAAGTATGCTAAGGAGAATTTTCCGCAAGAAATTTTCCAGGGGGACTTTCCTGCAAGGATGGAATTTTCTAGAGGAATTTTCTGGGTGGATGCGTGGGAGTAGCCTTCCATGGGAGAATTTTTTGCTTGGGAGGGAATTTTACATAGAGAAAGAGCCGGATTTCTCGGTATTGTCTGAGATTAATTAAAAAAACTTTTTTCACAAAATAAGTTTTTCAAAGAAAAGTAAAGAACTCCATTAAACAAAAAATGAGTAAAAATTAAATGAAATAATCTACCAAGCGTGAAACTACCACAAATCAGCATCAATAAATAAATGAAACACAAAACGAACACAATTACAATAAATAACCGAGTCCAACTCAAAACCAGCAGAAATTAACATAAGTTGGGCTCAAAACCCCTATGCCTTCCTAAGGCCAGAACAAAATTTGCACTTTACTGAAAAAAATATAAATGTTTTAACTTTTATAACTTTAATAAATAAAATAATATTATCATTTTGATTACTAAATATCAGTATATGTATATTAAACTGACAATACATATTCATTTGTATTTTTTTCAGCCATTTCTATTTTCAATCGAATAAGCCCTTTTCGAAGTTCCCAGGACAACTCCTTCGATACAAAGTGCCCTGATCTAAACAATATACCCACATCGATTGTTACTATAAAAATGTCAAGCCTTCCAATCATTTTCGACTGTTAAAAAGGGCACTAGGCCTTTCGATTTCCAATCGAATGAGCCCTTTTTGAAACGACAACGCTTTCTATAAACACCTTGTATGCCCCCAGGGCATAAATTACAACTCTTACCCTAAGGGCTGTTAGGGTGGTTGTCATCCTCTAAGACCTAATTTCCAGAATCTCAACTACGTGGAACAAAATGTCTGTCTCAAAATTTTCATTGGATGTGTTTGGGAAATGGTGGGCGTGAGAGGAAGGGTAGTCGCTCTCCAATCACTTTCATCTATTAAAACTGGCACTAACCCTTTCAATTTCCAATCAAATGAGCCCTTTTGAAGTTTCTACGATAAAACTTTCGATAAAAATCATATGCCCCTCGGGCATAACTTACTCCCTTGTCCTGAGGGCTGCGGGGGGTGTCATTCTCAAAGACCTAATTTCCAGAACTTTTTGTTGTTAAACAAAATGGCTATATGAAAATTTTGATTGTATGTGTTTGGAAGAATGGTGGACGTGAGAGGGGGGTTAGTTACTCTCCAATCACTTTTGAATATTAAAAAGGGTACTTGCACTCTCAATTTCCAATGGAATTCCCCCTTTTGAAGTTTTACGACAACGCTATCTATAAGAACTTTATATGCCCCCAGGACATAACTTTCACCCTTTGGCCTTGGGGCTCTGGGGGGTTTGTCATCCTTAAATTCATAATTTCAAGAACTTTCAACTACGTTGAACAAAATGGCGATCTCTAAACTTTGATTGAATGTGTTTGGGGAAATGGTGGGCGTGAGAGGGGGGTAAATTACTCTCCACTCACTTTCGACTATTAAAAAGGGCAATTTCAATTTCCCATCAATTGAGCTCTTTTTGAAATTTTCACAACAACATTATATAAGAACTTCAAGTACATCCGTGCAAAGACATGCAATCCTGACTAAGACAGCCTTGAGGGGGTTATCACCCTGAGACACCTAATTTACAGAACTTAGAAATACGTTGAAAAAATTAGATATATAAAATTTTGGATTGGGTGTGGTCTGGAAAAAAGTGGGCGTGAGAGGGGTGTTAGTCACTCTCCAATCACACAATTATTAAAATGAGTCCTTTTTGATGTTTGTACAACATCGTTTTCTATAAAAACCTTATATACTCCCAGGGCATAACTTACAACCCTTGCCCTGAGGGCTGTGGGGGGGGGGGGTTGTCTTCCTTAAGGATCTAATTTCCAAAATTTTCAACTACGTGGAAATGGTGGGCGTGAGAGGGGGGTTAGTTGCCCTCAAATCACTTTCGACTATTAAAAATGCCTTTGAATTTCAAATCGAATGAGCCCTTTTTCAAGTTTCTATGACAAAGATTTCAATAAAAACCTTATATTCCCCCAGGGCATAACTTACAACCCTTGCCCTGAGGGCTGCGAGGGGGCTGTCATCCTCAAAGACCTAATTTACAGAACTTAAAACTACGTTGAATAAAATGGCTATCTCAAAATTTTGATTGTATGTGTTTGGGGAAAAGGTGGGCGTGAGAGAGGGGTTAGTTGCCCTCCAATCACTTTCGACTATTAAAAAGGGCAGTAGGGCAGTAGCCCAGGGCATAATTTACAACCCTTACCCTGAAGGCTTTGGGGGAGTGTCCTCCTCAAAAACATACTTTCTATCTGGAAATCAACTACACTGAACAAAATGGCTATCTCAAAATTTTGATTGGATTTGCTTGGGAAATGGTGGGCGTGGAAGGGGTGTTAGTTGCCTTCCAATCACTTTCGACTATTAAAAAGAGCACAAGCCACTCCAATTTCCAATTGAATGAGCCCTTTTCGAAGTTTCTACGACAACTTCTTCGATACGAAGTGCCCTGCTCTAAAGGAAAAAAATAATCAATAATACATTGTGCCAACATCGTTCTTATATGCCCTCAGGGCATAACTTAAAACCCTCGCCCCGAGGGTTGTGGGGAGTGTCCTCCTCAAAAACATATTTTCCATAAGGAAATCAACTACGCTGAACAAAATGGCTATCTCAAAATTTTGATTGGAGGTGTTTGGAGGAATGATGGGCGTGGGGGGGGGGTCTAGTTGCCCACAAACCACTTTCGACTATTAAAAAGGGCCCTAGCCACTCCAATATCCAATCGAATGAGCCCTTTTCCAAGTTTCTACGACAACTCCTTCGATACGAAATGCCCGGGTATGGAAACAAAAAAAAAAAAAAATAATAATAATGCATTGTGCCAACATCGTTCTTTACTTAGGCAGCGCTATTGCGCTGCCTATGAAACGATCGTGAATAACAAGCTTTTTTCAGCTGAAAGTAAGGAGCAATATTTATCTTAAAATGAAAAAAAATTATTCTGTGTTGGCGGGGGGGCGGGAGCTCCCTTCCTTAACACCTCACTCTTTACGCTAAAGTTTGATTTTTTGTCCCAAATCTTTAAGAACAACTCTTGAAACACCAGGACCTCTTAATTAGAATTAATTAAGAAAAAATTTTCCACAAAATACGTTTTTCAAAGAAAAGTAAAGAACTCCATTAAACCAAAAATAAGTAAGAATCAAATCAAATAATCTACCAAGCGCGAAAATACCACAAATCAGCATCGATAAATAAATGAAACCCAAAACGAACAGAAATTACAATAAATAACCGAGTCAAACTCAAAACGAGCAGAAATTAATATGATTAGGGCTCAAAACCCCTATGCCTTCCCAAGGTCAGTTTAATTTCTATTAATCTCATGTTAATTTCTGCTCGTTTTAAGTTTGACTCGGTTATTCATTATAAATAAAAGATCTAAAGCTTGACTGGCCAGCCCTGGCAGAAAACACAAAGAAATAAATATTAAGACGACAACCGGGTCTATGGCCAGTAAATGAAAACGAACAAAAAAAAAACGAATATTTCGCTCGTATCTAACAAGGTGCCATTAGGCGATCGTCATCAAGGAGAAAGAAATTAAATAATAAAAAAAAACAGGTTTTTCAACTGAAAGTAAGGGGCAACATCAAAATTTAAAACGAAGAGAAATTATTACGTATATGATTGGGTTCGCCCCCTAGTCTTTACCTCGCTCTTTACGCTGATGTTTTTTTTTTGTACTTTCATCAGAGCTATTTATTCTAATTAACGGCTTTTGTGATTAAGGGGTTATTCTTAAAGAATTGGAATAAAATTCGTTCTTCAGCGTAAAGAGAGAGGTATTAACTAGGGCGCGAACCCCCTAATATACGTAATAAAAATATACGAATATAGAAGTTCGTTACGCAAGTTAATTCATAAGTTACGTCAGTTAATTCGTAAGTTGGTGTTAATTATTCATAAACGGTGAGCCAAGATCAAAGGTGCATTAATTAAAAAACGTTCAGAATTTAAATATAAAAAAAACAGTTTTTTTAAACTGAAAGTAAGGAGCGACATTAAAACTTAAAACGAACAGATATTATTCCGTATATGAAAGGGGTTGTCCCCTCCTCAAAGCCTCGCTCCTTACGCTAAAGTTTAATTCTGTCTCACAACTTTATTTTTTAAAACAATAAAAAACTTTAGCGTAAAGAGCGAGGCAGGAGGGGACAGTCCCTTTCATATACGGTATAATTTATGTTCGTTTTAAGTTTTAATGTCGGTCATTGCTTTCAGTTAAAAAAAACTAGTTTTTTTTTTATTTAATATATTTTAGGTTAGTCTATTTTAGTTTTATATATATTTTTTAGTTTTAGTTTATTGTTGTTTTTTTTCACACTGAAGACGCCTTGTTAGATACCGGTGAAATATTCGGTTTATTTTTCTTCACTTTCATTTACTGGTCATAGACCCGTTTGTCGTCTTTATATTTATTTCTTTGTGTTTTTTGTTATTTATTATAATTTCTGTTTGTGGTGGGTTTCATTTATTTATCGATGCTGACTTGTGATAGTTTTACACTTGGTAAATTATTTGATTTTATTTTTGCTCATTTTTGCTTTAATAAAGTTCTTTGCTTTTCTTCGAAAAACTTATTTTGTGGAAAAAGTTATTTTAGTTAATTTCTGTCCGTTTTATTTTGACACAGTCTTTTCAGAAAAAAAGAAAATAACAGTTAAAATGTTTTCAGTTTATCTTTAAGAATTTATGGTTTGGCCTGCTGTTCTTATGCTGGAGAAAATTCTTTAAGAATTTTTGACAACATACACCCTTGTTAAAAACTGGAAACAAATAGTATTGTTTAATCTAGTTTTATGCCTCCTCTAGTTGACCTGAAGCAGAAAGTGTGATACTATTCACAAAAACAATATATCTATGCTCTTTGACAGGTTTGATACACTTACACTCTTTTGATTTTGTCAAATTTTAAAAGCAGAAGTAGTAATAGAAGTAACCCAGAAAGTTTGAACATAATACCCTCAGTCGTTCTTGGGATACTGCTGAGATGCCTTTTTGGCAATGAGCATTAAGACAGTACATTTTGATTTAATCTTGAGGCAAAATTTAGTTTCTAACATAATGGGGAAATTACATAACTGGGGGGGGGTTTACCTACCCAATAGCCCTAGAGATACATTTAGAAGACCGTTCAGCTATGCTGAACAAAATAGCTATCTTAAATTTTAATTGGAAGTGTCTGGAAAAATAAGAGCTAAAGAGGAGGGCTGATTGCCCTCCAATTCCTTTTGACTCTTAAAGAGGGGAGGCTGCTAGAACTTTGAATTTCCAATCAAATTAGCTCCTTTAAAATATCAATGATATTACTAGCTATTATATAGCAGCGCTGCCTATGATATTGCTTATATGCTTTTTTAATAATTGCATGTGTATAGTTTTTTCGTTTAATTGAAGCTCCCACTTAACATTTCAGCTTAATGCCCTTAAGTGTCATTAGTCAAAGTAACCGTAAAAGTAGTATCAAAAGTATGCACACAGTGTCTTCTGTCTAGTCCAAAATCTGCCATAACTTACCCTGAAAGGCCTACCTTAGTAATGTAAGCCGTTGGTGTGGCATTGCTTTGTCATTCTATTGACAATCTACATGAACATAGTTCGTTTTGATTTAGTTCAGCATCCGCCTCAATATTCTTTGAAAGCTTCACATTAATACCCTTAGCTTGTGTCGTAGCAATAGTTGCAGTAGCAGTAGTAGCATTAGCAGCAGTGTGCACATAGCACCTTTTTTTCCAACATCCCCTTCAATACACGATACAATTTTTAACTTAACACCATCAACCGGTCCTGTAGCATTGCTGAAGCATTACTCTTGACAACCTTTGTGGGCACAGCGCGTTTCGATTTACTTCATTATTAACTAAAAAAAAAACAAGTTTTTTTTAACTGAGAGTAAGGAGCGACATTAAAACTTGAAACGAACAGAAATTATTCCGTATATGGAAGGGGCTGTCCCCTCCTCAACACCTCACTCTTTACGCTAAAGTTTGACTTTCTCGCAACTCTATTTTTTTAAACAATAAAAAACTTCATAGAAATGTCCCTTCCCCCAAGGAAATATCCTCCATGGAAAGATCCTCCCACTTGATCCCAACTCTAACCCCGACCCCCCACTAGAAAAAAATATGTAAACAATGGGTAAAGTTTATCACTTGCAGCCCTTCCCCCTGGAACAGTGGGGGATTAAGTCATCCTCAAAGACATATTAATTAGATTTTCGACTATGCTGAACAAAATGGCTCTCTCAAAATTTCGATCGGGTGACTTCGGGAAAAAAATGAGCGTGGGAGGGGACCTATTTGCCCTCAAATTTTTTGGTCACTTAAAATGGGAACTAGAACTTTTGATTTCCGTTCGAATGAGCCCTCTCACGATATTCTAGGACCACTGGGTCAATACGATTACCCCTGGGAAAAAAAAAAAAAACAGATAAACACGCATCCGTGATCTTTCTTCTGGCAAAAAATGGAAAATTCAACATTATTGTAGATAGAAGCTTGAAACCTCTATAGTAGGGTTCTCTGATACGCTGAATATGATGGTGTGATTTTCATTAAGGTTCTATTACTTTTAGAGGGTCTTTTCCCTTTTTTTCCCTTTTTTTTAGAAAATAAGCCAAATTTTCTCAGGCGCTTAACTTTTGATGGGTAAGATTAAACTTGATGAAATTTATTTATTTCAAATCACAATTAAAATCTGATTCTTTTGATGTATCTATTGGTATCAAAGTTCCGTTTCTTAGACTTTCGGTTACCATTGAGCCGGGGCGCTCCTTACTTACAGTTCGTTACCACGAACCGTTTGACAGTTACAATCAAACAGTTCGTGGTAACGAACTGTAAGCAAGGAGCGACCAGGCTCAATAGTAACCGAAACTTTAAAAAACGTAATTTTAATACCAGCAGATACATCAGAAGAATCAAATTTTTATACTGAATTCAAATATATAAGTTTCATCAAATTTAGTCGTACCCATCAAAAGTTACGCGCCTGAGAATATTTGCCTTATTTTCGAAAAAAGGGGGAAACAACCCCTAAAAGTCATAGAACTTTAATAAAAATCAGACCATCAGATTCAGCGTATAGGAGAATAATACTTTAGAGGTTTCAAGCTCCTACCTGCAAAAATGTGGAATTTTGTATTTTTTGCCAGAAGAAAGATCACGGATGCGTGTTAACGTATTTGTTTTTTTGTTGTTTTTTTTATTATTTTCCCAGGGGTGATTGTATCGATCCAGTAGTCCTACAATATCGTGAGAGGGCTCATTTGAATGAAAATTAAAAGTTCTAGTACCCTTTTTAAGTGACCAAAAAAAATGAGGGCAACTTGGCCCCCTCCCACGCTCATTTTTTTCCCGAAGTCACCCAATCAAAATTTTTATATAGCCATTTGTTCAGTATATTCCAAAATCTAATTAATATGTCTTTGAGGATGACTTAATCGCCCACTGTTCCTGGGGGAGGGGCTGCAAGTTATAAACTTTACCCATTGTTTACATGTCGTATTGGTTATTGGGAAGTATACAGGCGTTTGCAGGAGGAATTTTTTTCTAGTGAGGGGTCGGGGTCAGAGTAGGGGTTAGGGGGGAGGATCTTTCCATGGAGGATATTTCCTTGGGGGAAGGGACATTTCTATGAAGGCAGATTTCCCAACATTATTTAAAAAACGATCACAAACTAAATAAAAAAACAAATTATTATTCAACTGAAAATAAGGACCAACATTAAAACTTAAAACGAACATAAATTATTACGTATATGAGGGGGCTAGCCCTCTAGTCAATACCTCGCTCTTTACGCCAAGGTTTTTTTTAGTACTTTCAAAAGAGCTACTTATTTTATTTGCATAACCGGTTTTATAATGAGGTTTGTACGATTTGAAAAAACATCCAAATCCCGAGCATAGATTGGGGTATTAACAAAGAAGCGAACTCACCAATACACTAAAAACAAACATACAAATATAGAGATTCGTCACGTAAGTTAATTCGTGAGTTACATCATAACAAAATTTCTAGAAAGCCACTTAGCCAAAAAAAGGAAAATTAATATGCGAATTTCGTTTTAATTATTCATGAACAGTGAGCCAAAATCAAAGCTGCATTAATTCAAAAACGTTCAGAAATTAACTAAAAAAAACAAGTTTTTTTAACTGAAAGTAAGGAGCGACATTAAATTTTAAAACGAACAGAAATTATTCCGTATATGAAAGGGGCTGTCCCCTCTTTAACGCCTCGCTCTTTACGTTAAAGTTTGACTTTGTCTCACAAATTTATTTTTTAAAACAATAAAAAACTTTAGCGTAAAGAGCGAGGCGTTGAAGAGGGGACAGCCCCTTTCATATACGGAATAATATCTGTTCGTTTTGAGTTTTAATGTCGCTCCTTACTTTCAGTTAAAAAAACTTGTTTTTTTAAGTTAATATTTCTCAGAGTGTTCGCCTTAATACCCTTAGATTTATTAGTAGTATAAGTAGCACCAGTATCTATAGTAGTAGCAGTAGGAGTAGAGTTAATAGTAGCAGTCTTAGCTTTAGTAGCAGTAGTAGTAGTAGTAGCAATAATAATAAGAGCAACAGTAGTAATAGTTGTAGGAGTAGAAGCAATATTTTCTGTTGGTTACCTCAACATCCCCCACAATAAGCGTTGTAAGTCTTAATTTCACATACGAAACTGCTCCTACGTTATTGCTGATATGCCCTTTTGACAACCCTTTTGACAACATGGCAGGTTGTAACATGTACAACAGAAAATTTATGAAATGTTCTCTGAAAATTTTACCTTCATACCCTTAGGCATAGTTGTATTAGTAGTCACAGCAGTAGTATAACTACTCAACTCAATATAAGTAGCCATTGCTATGATTTTGTCGATTTGCTCCTTTTTAACCTGTATATTGATATACTTCTTGAAATTTTCATCTGAATGCCCTTAACCTCACAAGTAGCTTCGATAGAAGTAGTAATTGGAGCAATAGTAGTAGTAGTAGTAGAACTAGTAAATGTCGCAGTAGCAGTAGTATTAGTAGTAGTGTGCACATATTGCCTTTTGGTCAATTGATCTTCCCCTTTAAGTATTCTCTGAGAGTTCCAACTTAATACAAAAACCAATTCTTACGCTATTTTGACAATCTAAATGGACACAGTCTCTTTTATTAGTTCGAATCTGACATCAATATTCTCTCAAATTTTATCATCATAGACTTAGCCTTAGTAGTACTAATATCGCAGTAGTTTTGGTGGTAGTAAAAGCAGTTGCAGTGTTAGTGTTGTATCAGCAGTAGTAGTAGCAGTAGTAGTAGCATGTTATTAGCGGTAGTAGCATGTGCATATTGTCTTTTGGTCAGCTGAACATCGCTTTTATGATGCCCCGAAAGTTTCACCTTGACACGTTAAGTCTTTCCAAGAATATTGCTCATTTGCGCTTTTGCCACCCTTTTGATAATAAGTTTATGCAACCATCCCTTCCATAAACACCTTAAATTCCCCTGAGGTATAGCTTACAACCCTTGCCCCGAGGCTCTGGGGATTTGTTTCAACCCAAATACCTTGTAATATGATATTTTGACTATTTTGAATAAAATCTCAAAATTCCTATAAGATGCATTTTGGCAAAAGACGACACATGTCTGTTTGTGTGTGTTTGTGGTGGGGGGGGGGGGGGAGCTCTACTCAGATCACTTTGAACCTTCGAAAGGGTACAACAGCTTCTGATTACCAATCCAATGAGCCCCCTCCAAAGTTTATATGACCATGCTTTCTATAAAAACCATATATGTCCCCAGGACATAACTTACAACTCTTGTCCTGAGGGCTGGGGGGGGGGGATATGTCATCTTCAAAGACATAATTTTTGGACCTTTCAACTACGTTGAAAAAAATGGTTATCTTAAAATTTTGATTGGAAGGGTTTTAGAAAATGATGGGCGTGGGGGGGGGGGCATTTGCTCTCCGATTACTTTCGAGTAATAAAAAGACTCCAGTCCTCTCAGTTTACAGTCGAATGAGCCCTTTTTGAAGTTTCTATGACAACATTATCTATAAAAATATTATATGCCCCAAGGGCATAAATTACAACCCTTGTCCTGAGGGCTATGAAGGGAGGGGTTTTTTATCTTCAAAGACATCATTTCTAGAATTTTCAAAAAAGTTGAACAAAATGGCTGTATCAAAATCTCGATCAGAAGTGTTTGAAGAAATGATGGACCTGGGGGGGGGCATTCGACCTCCGATTACTTTTGACTATAAAAAGGGGCACCAGTCCTATCAATTTCCAATCGAATGAGCCCTTTTTGAAGTTTCTACGACAATGCTTTCTATGAATACCTTATATGCTCCCAGGGTATAACTTACAACCTTCACCCTGAGGGTTGTGGAGGGTTGTCATTTTCAAAGACATAATCTTTGGACCTTTCAACAACGTTGAACAAAACGGATATCTAAAAATTTTAATTGGATGTGTTTAGGGAAAGGGTGGGCGTGGGAGGGGGGTTAGTTGCCCTTCAGTCCCTTTCGACTATTAAAAAGGGCGCTATCCGTTTCAATTTCCGTTCGAATAAGCCCTTTTAGAAGTTTCTATGACAACTCCTTCGATAAAAAGTGCCCTGGTATATGACAAAAAAAAAATAATAAATAATAATAATCATAACACATTGTGTCAACATCGTTCTTTACTTAAAAAGCGCTATTGTGCTGCCTATGATAAGAAGATTTTTTTTTTTGCAAGTACGGGAAAACTTTAGCGTGAAGAGCCAGGTATTCAGAAGGGGGCAAACTTCCTCTTATACGGAATAATTTCTGTTTGTTTTAAGTTCTAATTTTGCTCCTTGTTTTCAGTTGAAAACAAAAACTTTTTTTTTCTATTTTGTACCAAAAGAATTCGCTTTTAATGCTAATTCAAAATATACAAATATATAATTTTCATTAAGTTTTTCGTTACCCATAAAAAGCTACGGGCCTTAGAAAATTTGCTTGATTTCTACAAAGGGAGGAACACCCCCCAAAACTCAAGGAATCTTAATGAAAATCACACCATCAGATTCAGTGTATCAGAGAATCCTACTGTAAAGGTTTCAAGCTCCCATCTGCAAAAAAGGGGAATTTCGTAAATTTTGCCAGAAGAAAGATCTCTGATGCGTTTTTATTTGTTTGTTTTATTCATATTTTCCCCAGAATTCAAAAATATCAAACCAATGAACCTAGAATATCGATAGAGGGCTCAATCGAACAAGAATTAAAGGTTCTAATGTCCTTTTAAGTTACTAAACAGATTGGAGACCAACTATCCCTCCTCCCACGCTTCTTTTTTTCCAAAGTCAAATGATCAAAATTTGTGATAGCCATTTTGTTCAGCCAGTTCAAAGGTCCAATGAGGATAACATGACCCTCTTGAGACCCTGGGAAAATGTCGACAAGTTTTGAAATTTGTCCATTGTTTACGTACAGCATTTGTTTTTGGGAAGCCTACAGACATTTTTCAGAGAGGAAGGATTTTCTGCTGGGGATTTTCCACGGGGAGAATGTTTCGTAAGGAGGAAGTTTTGGGGTGGGGTTGCCTTTTCAGGGGAAATTTTACATTGGAAGAATTTGCCAGAATTCATCTACAATATTCTCTTTATTTGTCTTACTTTCTCTTTGCGGAGATGTTCTGGGGGAATTGTCCGGGGAAAATTTTCAACGGGGTTGAAATTCTCTGGAGGATTTTTAAGTGGATGTGATTTCCGTGAGATAAATTCACCAAGGGGTAATTTTTCGCTTGAGAAATTCTCCATGGGGGAATTTTCCAAGCAACTTTCCACTGGGGAAGGATGGGATTTCCGGGAAAATTTTTCTACGGATTTCTGGAATAATCTTAAAATCAATCAGAATTAAAACCGTTTTCAAATGAAAGTATGCTAAAGGGGCTTTTTTCAGGCGGAATCGTCAGCAAGAATTTTCCCTGGAGAAATTTGAACTGAGAACGGAATTATTCTGGAAGAATTTTCCAGGGATGGGGGGGGTTAGTATTTTACGCGAGATAAACTTTACATGCAGAAATTTTGCAGTGGGAGGAAATCTACCCCTTTCTAAATATCTTGCCCTTTGTCCCAATATTTTGAATTTTTGTTCTAATTCCTTAAGAACGACTCCTAAAAGGCAAGGGCCGTTTCATTAAAATAAGAAGCTTTATAAAAAGTACTAAAAACTTTAAGTACTAACTCTTTTTAAATACTAAAGTATGAACTTAAATAAGAAAAAAAAAAATTTCAACTGAAAGAACCAGTAACATTATAACATAACATGAACAGAAATCATTCTGTATATGAGGGAGTTGCCCCTTCCTAAATATCTCGCTCTTTGTTTCAATCTTTGGACTTTTGCCCTAATTCTTTAAGAGCGACTCCTAAAATACAAGGGTCTTTTAATTACAATAAGAAGTTTTTTTTGAAGTACTAAAAACTATAGCGTTACGGGAACCCTCATATACAGGATAATTTCTTTTCGTTTTAATTTTTTATGTTTTTTCTTACTTTCAGTTGAAAAAACTTGTTTATTTCGTTAAATATCAAAAAGTAATGAATTTAAGCGTTAATAGTAAATTCTGCTGATGCTGATGCACAAGCCTATGGCTTTCTCCTGTGTTGAATAAAATAATAATATACTATGATAAAAAATTTTGTTTTTCACAGTTTTGGCTTCTATTTACAAGGTCCAGATTATTAGAATTAGGTTGTCTTAATTAATCTTAAATAACGACTCCGAAAAGACAAGGACCGTTTAATCAGAATAAGAAGCTTTTTTAAAAGTACTAAAAACTTCAAGTGCTTTTTTAACTCTTTTTAAAAACTGAAGTATAAAATTAAATATAAAAAAAACAAAATTGTCAACTGAAAGAAAAAGCAACATTAAAACTTAAGAATGAACAGAAATAATTCTGTATATGAGGGGGGTTGCCCTTCCCAAATATCGCTCTTTTTCCCAGTATTTTGACTTTTTTCCTAATTCCTTAAGAACGAATCCTAAAAGACAAGGGTCATTTAATCAAACTGTTCGTGGTAACAAACTGTAAGCAAGGAGCGACCCAGCTCAATAGTGACCGAAACTCTAAAAAATGGAATTTTGATACCAATAGACATATAAGAAGTATCGGATTTTTATGCTGATTTCAAGTACATAAGTTTCATTAAGTTTAGTCTTATCCCTCAAAGGTTTACGAGCCTGAGGAAGTTTGCTTTATTTTTGGAAGAAAGGGGAGACACCCCTTAAAAGTCCTTGAATCTTGATTAAAATCACACCATCAGATTTAGTGTGTCAAACAATTCGTGGTAATGAACCGTAAGTGAGGAGCGACCCGGCTCAACAGTAGGCCTAATTGAAACTCTAAAAAACGGAATTTTGAAACCAATAGATGCGTCAAAAGAATTAAATTTTTATGCTGATTTCAAATATATAGGTTTCATCAAGTTTAAGTCTTACCTATCAAAAGTTACGCGCCTGAGAAAACTTGCCTTATTTTCGAAAAAGGGGGAAACAAACCCTAAAGGTCAAAAACTTTAATGAAAACCACACCATCAGATTCAGCGTATCAGAGAATCCTGCTATAGAAGTTTGAAGCTCCTATCTACAAAAATATGGAATGTTGTATTTTTTGCCAGGAAAAGACCATGGATGCGTGTTTATTTGTTTTTTTTTTTGTTTTTTTTTCTTTCCCAGGGGTGTTCGTATCGACCCAGTAGTCCTAGAAATTCACAGGAGGGCTCAACGCACGGAAATTAAAAGTTCTAATGCACTTTTTAAGTGACTAAAAAATGGAGGGCAACTAGGCCCCCTCCCACGCTCATTTTTTCCCAAAGCCACCGGATTAAAATTTTGAGATAGCCGTTTTGTTCAGCATTGTTGAAAAATTCAATAACTATGTCTTTGAGGATGACTTAATCCCCCACAGTCCCCGGGGGAAGGTCTGCAAGTTATGAGCTTCGCCCAATGTTTATTTATAGTATTGGTTATTGGGAAGTATACAGATCTTTTCAGGGGGGATGGGTCGGGTGTTACGTGTGAGGATCTTTCCATGGAGGAAGTTTTCATGGGGGAAGAGACATTGCTATGAAGGGGCGCCGGATTTCCTGGCGCCGGAAAAACAAGTGAAAGTAAGGAGCGACATTAGAACTTAAAACGAACAGAAATTATTCCGTATATGAAAAGGGCTGTCCCCTCCTCAACGCCTCGCTCTTTACGTTAAAGTTTGACTCTGTCTCACAACTTTATATTTTAAAACAATAAAGAACTTTAGCTTAAAGAGCGAGGCGTTGAGGAGGGGACAGCCCCATTCATATACGGAATAATTTCTGTTCGTTTTAAATTTTAATGTCGCTCATAACTTTCAGTTTTAAAAAAACTTTTTTTTTATTTAATCAGAGTCGAGGTTTCAAGCTTTCATCCGCAAAAATGAGAAATTTTGTATTTTTGCCAGAAGAAAGATCACGGATGTGTGTTTATTTTGTTCCGTTTGTTTTGTTTTTTCTTCTTCAGAGATGATCGTATCGACCCAGTGGTCCTAGAATCGTGACAGGGCTCATTTGAACGGAAATTAAAAGATCTAGCACCCTTTACTTTCCCCAAAATCGTCCGATTAAAATTTTGAGATAGCCATTTCGTTCATCATAGTTGAAAGGATCACTAACTATGCCTTTGGGTACAACATTACCCCCGCCCCTTCCCACAGCACCAGGGGAAAGGTGTTTGTGTTATAAAAATTGCCCATTGTTTACGCATAGTATTTGTTATTGGAAGCATGCATACGTTTTAGGATGGGAAGACGAATTTTTTGCTGTTTTTTTTTTTCACGAGGGAACTTTACATGGGGAGGGAAGTTTCCAGAGGGTAAACTTGTCATAGGAAATTATACACTGAGGGATTTGCCAGTATTCCTATGCAAAATTATTTTTATTTTTCTTGCTTTCTCTTTTCCATTTCAGTTTTACGCGTGGAGTTGCTAATGGTAATTGTCCTGGGCAAATTCTCACTTGGATTGAATTGTCTAAGGAATATATCTGTGGGGAGGGTTTTTCTCCATGGAGGTGGAGCCAGATTTCCTGGGGTTATTTAAAAGTACGACCAGAAATTAAATAAAAAACAAGTTTTTTCAACTGAAAGTAATGAGCAATATTAAAACTTAAAACGAGCAGAAATTATCACATATATGAAGGGCATTGCCTCCTTTTCAACACCTCACTCCTTACTCTAAAGTTTGAATTTTGTCCCAATTCTAATTTTTTCAAAAGTAAAAGAAGCTTTAAAAAAAAAAAAAAACTTTAGCGTAAATAACGAGTTGTTGAGGAGGAGACAATCACCTTAATATACGTAATAATTTCTGTTCGCTTTAAGTTTTAATGTTACTCCTTACTTTCAGTTAAAATAAACTTGTTTTTTTTATTTGATTAGAATTCGAAGCTTTTTTAAAAGTACTAGAAACTATAGCGTTACAGGAACACTCATAAACGGAAAAAAATTCTTTTCGTTTTAACTTTTTATGTTGCTCCTTACTTTCAGTTGAAAAAACTTGTTTTTTTTTTAATAACTATCTAAAACTAATGAATATAAAACCTTAATACTAAATTCTGCTGATGCATATATTTTGATAAAAACTTCCTTTTTTACAGTTTTAAGTCACTCTGAATAATTAGATAGAAAGAAACAGGTTTTTCCTGCCGAAAGTAAGGAGCAATGTTAAAACTTAAAACGAACAAAAATATTATTTAAACAAGGGGTGTTGCACCCTCATCAATCTCTTGAAATTTTCGCTAGTGTTTTTTAGTGCTTTCAAAAGCTCCTTTTTCCAAATCAACGGCCCCTGTATTTAAGCAGTCCTTCTTAAAGATTTGGAACGAAAATTTCAAAATTTACCGTAAAGAGTGAGAGATTGATGAGAGGGCAACCAGCTCATATATGGAATGGTTTCTGTTCGTTGTCTAGTTTTAATGTTGTTTCTTACTTCCAGCTGAAAAAAGCCTGTATCATTTAGTTTAATTTATTATCATTTTTCAAATCAGTCCGGAAAATCCCCTCTCAAAAACATTTCCTAAGGATTTCCGCATATTTCCCTGGAATAAAAACCATATGTAAACAGTGGGTAAATTTCATAATTTACAACACTATCCCAAGGGGATGTGAAGGACCATGTCATCCCCAGAGGCATGGTTTTGGGACCGTTCAACTGGAATGAATTAAATGACTACCTCAAGATTTTGACCAGATGTTTTCAGGAAAAGGGTTGTGGTAGGGGGGCTGTTCACCCCCCAATATTTCTGGCCTCTGAAAAATACCACTAGAAGTTTTAATTTCAGTTTGAATGAGCCCTCTCCCGATCTTCTAGGACCGTTGGCTAAATACAACCACCTCTAGGGGGAAAACAACAAATAAACATGCAACCGTGATGTTTCTTCTGGCAAAAAACAACAAAGAGAGAAAAACTTCAATAAAAACAACAAACGAGACTGCGGCCAGTAGAGAGAAAAGAAGAAAAAATTAAAACAACGCGGATATTTTCGCCTGTATCACCAAAATAGGGTGGCAGGATATTTAAAGTTTCATTCATGCCATCCTGTTTTGGTGAAACGATGGCTTGTGATTTCACTAGTGGTTAGATTTCATTAGTGATTTCATTAGTGGCTTTTAGAATTTGCTCCCATGAATTTCTGGATTCTGAATTATTATATTCGAGGATATTTTATTTTGTAACAGTTACCTAATCAATTTTATTGATAAAAGAATAGAAAATAGACGTATTAAACATAATAGTAGGGTAATTGGAGATTTGCAGTCTTCAAAATTAAAAATGTCTAAATGTTTTATTTCTTTGCCATATGTACCTGGTTTGGGAGAGAAGGTTAAACGAATTTTCCGTAAATATAACATTGATACATGTTTCCAATTCGTGAGACCAATAAGTAGTTTCCGTAGTTTGGGAAGCATTTAACCCGGGGAAATTTAGTAAGTGGGGGTATAGGATTCCTTGTTCTTGTGAGAAGTTTTATATTGGTAAAACTCACCAACAATTTCTTGAAAGATTTATTGAGCATCGTAACTCAATAGAAAAAACCCTACAATTAAGCAATCCTCCTGAAACTTTTGTTTTGGCTTTGGCAGAAAATATTTTCTTTCATCCTGATTATTTTGGACAATTTGATGAGGCCACGTAGTTTCCTTAGTTTTGAGAAGGATTTAACCCGGGAAAATTTAATAAGTGGGGGATTTAGTAGTGGGGGGCCTTGTTCTTGTGGGAAGTTTTATATTGGTAGAACTCACCAACAATTTCTTTAAAGATTTATTGGGCATCGTAACTCAATAGAAAAACTCTACAATTAAGCAAGCCTCCTGAAAATTTTGTTTCAGATTTGGTAGGACATATATTCTTTCATCTTGATTATTTTGTACATTTTGATGAGGCCTCGGCTATTTCTAATGATAGAGGGTTTTCTCAGTGGCAAGATTATTTTGCAACAAAATAATTAACTTCATTTCCATTTTTATACTTTTCTACTCAGTTGCTTTGGTGTTCTCATCGAAATAACTCTATTAGCTTCTGTGACCTATGTGGATCAGTTGCAACAATTGTATTTTATTAATACTGGTAATGGTTTTATTTGTTTTTAGTTTATTTTAGTTTTTTATCTGTATTTCTTCTGTGCTGAGGACGCCTCGTTTACATACAGGCGAAATATTCGGGTCGTTTTAGTTTTTCCATTTTTTCCCTCTACTGGCCGCAGTCTCGTTAGTTGCCTTTCATTGAGTTTTTTCTCTCTTTGTTGTTTTTTCGCATGGCTCGCCAGTTCCGCTTAAGATCTTTCTTTTCTTCTGGCAAAAGAACACAAAATTCTACATTTTCGTAAATAGGAGATTGAAACCTCTACAATCGAGTACTCTGTTATACTGAATCTGGTGTGATTTTCATTAACATCAGGTGACTTTTTGGAGACGTTTCTCCTTTTTCAAGAGTCAAACCTCCCCCCTCTTATCCTCCCCACTCCTGCTGAAAGGTCACCCTCCAGCTTGTGAACCAAATTATAGGTCTTCTTTAATACTATAATACTTATAATACAGTAAGTTACAATAGTTACGGACCGAAGTTGACCTTGAAAAATTTGCGTCTGTTTTATTTGGCTGAAAATTATACACTACGAAAAAAGAATTTAGTAAAGTGAAATTAAGGCTGGCTACTACATGGGATAGTCATGAACAGTCTTATATTACAGATCTAATGACGCTTTAAAACCTTTTCAGTTAATCTGTTTTTCAATTAATTTTATTAATCTGGGGGGAAAATATCTATATTTGAACTTACTTATCTTTTGTCAAAACTAATTCAAATTAGCTCGTAGTCTGTCTGAGGATCCAAAACTTAAAAACTACCTCCCAAGGTTAATTTCGTTTGTTGAAAAAAGTGAAGGCAGACCGTTTTTTTCTGTAATCTTGTCTTGTTGTCGGGTGTTCAAGAAAAATTAAATGAAAAGTTATCTTCAACGTTAAAAGCCTTCTTTTTTAATTGAAATAAACTACTAAAATAATAGACCTACTTGGATAATCGTATACATTTCAATATTTTTCAAATGTTGTATTCATTGCCTATAATAACGTTTTGATATTCGATACCGATATTTAGTTTCCTGTACTGACATTGAATATTGCACGACACTGATCTTAACCAAGTCAGGTTTAGGGCGTGGATGATGATTTAAAAAAAGAAAGCAAAAAAGCAGTTTTATGCGCTAATAGAAAGCATCATAAAAGTCAAAGTCCTCAAAGGTTTCGAGATAAAACAAAATAGAATAGAGAGGTAGTTACTCAGACTAATTATGTAATATAACATTTCAAGTAGCCCCTCTTATGTTCATTTTCTTAAATTTTTGTAAACAGCATTTAGTCCACCATGTATAAAGGCAGTTTGAGGACAGACTAGGGTATAACCCTACTAAGCAAAAATGTTGCTGTTGTGTAATGCCTGAATATCTTTTGTATCTCATTTAGACCCTTTGGGTATTCTGTAGTACCACCAACAGATTCCTCCCACTTTTCCCACTTATACATATGCAGAGCCTAGTAGATGATTAATCTTAGGGCTAATGAGGCAGGTTCAGTCGTTCCTCATGACTTTCTTCAGTCTGGTAGTGAGAGGTTTGATGTAGCGTCGATTTTTGTTTTCTGCAAGTATATAAACTCACCTTCTCCTCTTTCTCGTAGTGTACGCCCAGTTGTCAAACCAACAAGACAGACACTAAGGCACACAGCTCGGTGTCCAGTTATCTTGAGGCCGGCAAACCGGGAACCAAGTATTTGAAGAACATCTTCATTCGACGTTGCATTTTAATCTGGAATTGTCTTTCTAGGAAAGTTATCCCTAAGATTTTCTCTGTTGACTCTTTCCAAAGAAGATTCAAGTCACTTAAAGCCTCTATAAAATGCTAGTGGCAAATCAGATATCTAATTACACCTGGTGCCGTGAATTTACGAATAACAAAAATCATAAGGTTTTAATATAATTTTAAATTACTAGAAATAAAATAAAAGTTCTAGAGAACTTAGCAAAGCCGAATAAACCTTCTTCCCCTAAAAATATTGAACAATAGTAAATCTAATGCTTCTCGAAGTCACTTATTTAGTTAGTTCAATAAAAATTTAATTATATAACTAATTTACCATCATCTTAGGTTCGAAAGTTGAACTACACTGGTAGCCGACGGTTCGATCTAGATAATTCGCTTCTTTTGATTGCTCTCTTTGGTGTATTGGCATACAATTTTTTTTCAATAGTTGCCTGCTTCTTCGGTGACGAAGATTCAATGATTATGCTTGTGACATCTACTATTGCTTTATTGCAGGTAAGAAATCCTATTGACTTATTATTTCTTATTATTGCGCCTTTATTTTTTCAAAGTCTTATAAAGCCAGCTTTACCCCCCCCCCCCTCCCAAAAAAAAAATAAAATAAAGCCCATTAAAAGTTAATTTTTTCATAATAGTATCTCCAGGGTCGTATCCAGGATTTATGTTTCGGGGGGGGGGGTAAACTTTTTATACCAAAGCTTTTAAAAATATGTTTATATGAGTATTGTTAGGTTTTTACCTGTTGGACAACCACCAATTCAGACACTCTAAGTTCCCCCTTCCCCTGGATACCGGCTTGAGTCTCTCCAATTCAATATACGGATAAGACTAATTCTATTCCTTGAGATGTTAAAGCAATAAGCCTTGGTGGTCTGAGCTTCCCCTTAGAACCAACCAGTGTGTGATTTAATATAAGTGTTCTACTTATACTTACAAGACAAAAATAACTTTTTGAATCAGAAATTGTTTTAATTGTTTCAAACTAATTTAATTCAGTCGTTTTCCCACTGCAATAGTGCCGAGATAGCAATGGTATGCATGGGTAAAAGTTTAAATTTAGCGCCCCTTGCCTTGGTCAAAAAAAATATTATTAGCACTTTAGATTAAAACACTGGAAGTTTAAAAATTACTATGCAGCAATTCTGAGCGCTAGAAAAAAAAAAAATTTTTGAAATACATATGATAAGAAACGGCATTTTACAACTTCCTGGGAAAGCATTTTTGGGAAAACAGGAATAAACTGAAATTAAGCTTCGAAAAAAAAATGATTTGGCCTGCGAGCGTTCTCGAGTATTGAAATCCTTGAAGAGTAGTTTCTCACGCCAAATCAACAATTAACTTTAAATTCTGGTGTTAGAAGTTGCATTAGCTTGCTTTCTGTAGGAAACAAATATCTTATTAATATCCAGGGGCGGATCCATGATTTTTTAGGGGGGGGCGCAAAATAGGTTGATCCGAAAACAATTTTTAGGGGGAGCGCGCAAAATAGGTTGATCCGATAAACGTGCGTAAGGAGCAAGTTTAATTAACGCAAAATTGAATTAATTAAGTAAATTACACAACTTTAGACTACGATAGGGGGGGCCCCCCGCCCCCCCCCCCCCCTAATTTTTTTAAAAATCTAATTTTTAGACTGACAGATGCTGTTGATAAAGTTAAAACAGAAGAACAGTGTAATTTTAGAAAGAAGAGTGGATGCTTCGACCAAATTCTCACTCTTAGATTAGTCAATGAGAAGTGCCCGAGTCGTCATACCCCTCTAGTGCTTGTTTTTATAACTATGAGGAAGCGTTTGATTCAGCAGATAGAAGAACCTTAGCTAAGGTCCTATGATTTTACGGTTCACAAGATAAATATATTAAAATAATTACTGCTATGTACGAGGATAACAGTGCTGTAATTAAGGTAGGAAATAGGGATAGTACTTGGTTTTGTATTAAATCAAAATTTCAGAAGGGTTTTGGCCTCTCCCCATTTATATGGATTATTTTGATGGACTTGGTCCTAAGGATCACAGCAAATGCAATTGGAGAACACAGAATCAATTGGGGAAGTAAAACTCTCCTCAACTTAGATTATGCTGATGATTTAAGCATCCTAGCTTAAAGTGTTATCAAAATGAATGAATTTTCAGAGGTTTTGAGGTTTCAGGGTGCAAGAGTAGGTTTGAAAACTAATGTTAAGAAGGCTACGTCGCTCAGACTAGGAATAAGTGAAGGTAAAGAGGTGATGACGGGTAGCGAGAAGATCAATTAAGTGGACAGCTTCACTTATCTAGGTATTATTATTATTCAGAATGGTGTGTTTAGTGAAGATTCTAAAAGTAGAATAGCCAAGGCTCAAGGTTTTTTGTTCATGGTTGAAAAAAGTTTCGAAGAAAATGAACTCATGTCTGCAAACCAAGGTTAGAATGTTGGAAGTTACCGAACTAACACAGGTCAAGTTTGGTTCTGAAGCATGGGTGCTCCGAAAGACAGAGGAAAATTTGCTAGGATTTCCAGATAAATTGCCTACGGATAGTTATAGGCTGACCGTATCTCAAACACTAAGCTTTACGAGAAATTACTTCGATCCCGTTTTCTAGGGCTATAATGAGAGAAAGGGTGAAACCGCTAGAACACTTTCTGTGGATGAGGGAAGACAGATTGCCAAAGATAGACTTTGTCTACCAGCCGTCTCGGGCCAAACAAAAAGAATGAAAGATTTAAGGTAAATGGTAACCTCTTGGGAGGGTGTAGAAGGAGGCTTTAATATATTAGGAAAATGAAAGATTTTGCATAGATGTGTTGGTGTCAGGCTGCTTGGTGCTGCAGTGAGCTGTAAGTAGAATTAGTAGCATGGTTGTCAACTTAAAAACCTTTTTAAAGTCTACTTTCAAAACTGATAAAATTCTGCAAATACTTCAGACCTATGCACTATTTTAAAGTGCGAATGACCCATCTCTGCCTGTGATAGTCACTTTTTCTGAAATAAAAGTCTTATCTTACCAGCCAGGGGTCTAAAATTTTGCTTTGGATGGGACCCATACTATCAAAATGACATTAAAGTGTATACTTACTAGACATTAAGATATTCCATTTCTTTCGTATTAACTCGTTTGATTGTTAGTTTTAATTATTAATTTATCTATACGAGTTAGAACCTACACGTAATTTTGAAGGATGATAAATCTATTGTGTTTCTGCTTCCTTAAAGAAACTTCAGTACTGATGCACGGAGTATAGAAGCATGGTACACTAATGCCCGTATCCTCCTTTGAAAATTGGAAGATTTTCGTGATTCTTCCTATGGTTGTTCGTTGTCTGTTCTCTTTTTTTCATTTTGTGCTCTAATTGAAACTTTGGGTCGCTCCAAGGTTAATTTCTGCCTACGTTTCTTATTACCTACTTGAAGTTTCTGCCTGTATGTCCTCATATTTGCAATCAATCAATCAGTTTATTCAACCAATAAATTTACGACAAAAACACTTTAACATTGAATCTCCCAAGGCTCTATGGCCAGAAAAAAAAACAGGGGAGAAACCGAAATGACACAAATACTTAAAAAAAAAGAGAAGACAAATATTTTCAATATAATGCATTTCAGCCTTTCAAATACTCAACATTTTACACACACACACACACACATACACTAAAGATCCAAGCAACTAAAATAACCACCTGCAAATTTCAAGCAGATCATTACCTTTTAAGCTAAGAAAAGAATAAAAATCATTATCTTGCCCATTATTTAGAGGTTGATGTAAGTAGGAGTTCTCCTAAATTTATTTTAATTACATTTGAAAACTATCTAACCATTCTATTTACCAGTGCAACCATAAAACAAACTTTAGCTCGAGTTCAAAGTGGTTGCATTTGCAACCGGAGAATGGTTTGTCCGAGAATCAATTATATTTGTTACTTTTTCTGGTAATTACGAAGAAACTCGATCAGAAGTTAAATCTTGTTTTTCTTTTAGGCTTCAGCACAGGGCTTATTTATTTTGGACGCCTCCTACCGAGCTGCTATCGAGCCAGAACATCAGGCAAAGAAGCCAGGAAGGGAGGTCATCACTTTTCTTATAGTCGCAAATTTTACACTTTGGGCGATGATTACACAAGAAAAATCAAGATCAGATGTGCATCCAGTTCAGTTAGAATTTTTCGGCCTTTGGCCTTGGACAATAATTACAAATGTTTTTCGGCCTTTGGCAATTTTTTACAGGTTTCATTCTACTGTTTGTCTTTTTGAAGTGTGGAAGCGGAGTTATAAATACAGGCCTGGGGTCTGCGCTATGTCTAGGGAGAATTCAATACTTCCGACTATCAATTATTAATTTTCAATGCTTGTAAATTTTGAAGTACTCTGCTATTTCAAAATGTGCAAAAAAAGACAAATTTAGACAAACTAAGAGACAAATTTGCAAAAAAAAGCAATGTCTCAACTAAATAATTGAGATTAAATAATTTTATTAATAGTTAACAAAATTAAATAGTTAAATAATTAATTTGCGTATAAATCTCAAATTGTTGGAAGCTAAAGAAAAAATAAAGATTAAAAAGGATTATTGAGGCTGGATGTCTCTTTAATAGCCAAAAAATGATCCTGGAAACAAAAATTGTTCTACATTTTTTTTTACACTTCAAGGGCTTGTCTTAACCTTTTTTTCTTCTTATTGAATAAATAAGTGTTAAATTTGAATGTTTGTTCAATGGTTAAAGTTTCGTGTTTAGAAGTGTTACTGAGCGGCAATTTCGGAAAACAGCTTTATTTCGGTTTACAAATACAATCCTGCTTGCAGTAGTAGTTGCAACCTAGTATAAAGAGAACCACATAGTAATTGAAAATTTAAAGCGAGTTTTTCCACGAAACTGCCTAGTGAGAACCATCTCACAAAAGCCGCTGATTCAGGAATAATAAATTCAACTACTCAGATTCAACAGAAAATAGCTTCAAAATATATGAAAACAAATTTTCACAAATTTCTAGAAAGAGCTCAAAACCTTCAAACATGATTTCAAATTAAACTAATAAGTCCACCTTTTGAATGGCCATTGTTTAAAACAACTAAACTGAAGATTTACAGTCCCTCACATGGAATATTAAGGAAGACTCGCTTTTGTATTTCTATGCGTAGCGCTGAATCCGTGTCTTGATGTATCTCCTTTTTTCTTTCTTTTTTTCCATGGGTGATCAAATAGAGCTAGTTGCTGCAAAACATTGAGATAGGGGTCATTTGAACAAAATCTAAATATCTAACACATTTTTTAAGTAGCGAAAGACGTCTTGCAAATTAATGTAAATTGTTAGCCATTATGTGTCGCAGAACGGAAATTTTGACACTTTCTTAATAGTATAAAACTTTCAGCTGGAGGCTAAAAGTCCTCCATTCTTAAACACTACAGAATCGTATTTTAGCACTGATAGCAAGACTGTTGAGTTGTGTCCATTTTCTTTCTCCCAGGTGAATAGTACCGAACCAGAGGTCGTAGGTTATTGTGAGTGGATACATTTTAACAGAATTTAAAACTTCTTCTGCCTTTTATTGGTTACAAAAGTCATCGTACCACAACAAGACAGGGGAATCAATTAATAGGGTGGAGGAAGGGAACTTGCTTACCTCTTGATTTGTTTGCCCTCCCCATACTATGTTTTTCAAGTTTTTTTTGTAGCTTCATTTAAAAAAAATGTACTCCCTACATTTTTTTGGTTTGGCGGTCCTGCGGCAAAGTGCCATTTTTGTGATAAAACAAAAATCTAGCCAAATAAGAGCAAAATGCCAGTGAATAAAAATTCGAGGGTCAGAAATAGAAAATCAAGCGTAAAATATTTAGGAGCTGAATATAATACTTGCCTCTCTTCAAAGATCCCCCCTGGAATCTCGAGCTACTTCCGTGGTTTTTCCTATAGCATGTCCTCTTACGCACATTTCAACCCCCGATTCAGGGTTCTGAAGTATTGAACTCCGTCCTTCAACTTAGTAGTATGGGGTTAATATTCCAATAGGTACAAAATTTGCATATTACAACAGGAACATATTGCCTATACTCTAATAGGAACGCCTGAGGCTCTAGAGATTGCCTATACTTCAGACTGCATGCCTAATTTGCATATTCCAGTCGGAACACATTGCATATACTCCGGAAAGAACATAATTTGCTTATTCCAGCCACTACATATTGCCTATACTCCAGCCAGTGTATACTTGCATATTGCATCAGGAGAATAATTTAGATATTCAAACGGGAACATGATTTGAATATACCGATTTACACTATTATAAGGTAGCCTTAATGTCTCAGTAATCCTAAACTGTAATGTATATACTTAATATTCTGTATCTGGTTTTTAAATGTTTTCTGGCGGGATTTTAAGTGCATTTAATAATAGAACAGAATTTTAATGAATCAAAAGCGACAGTGATGCTACTCCTTTTTTATTATGACGCACGCTTGAATAAATTAAACCGGCGAACATTTGTCCGCAATAAATCAATTATTATGGCATTTTTTATAGAGGGAACTTATGGTCATCTTTATCTCACCTCCAAGAGCCCCCAATGCCCCTCCCCCAACTTTTTGTCCCTCCGTTTTTAACTTAATATTTTTTAACTTTGAATTTTTTTTTGTTCTTTCATTTAACTTGGGAATTTTTGCAATTTTTTCTATTCATATCTAAAAATTTCATCAAATATGCTCATAACAAAAGAAATTCACTTGTGATATTTTCGAAATACGAAATGAAGATCATGTACATATGTTAGACGGGATTTTTACTATTAGAAAAATAATGTTTGTATTGACATTTTTCTTTTTTTTTACTTTCTATTAACTTAAAAATGTTTTCAACTTTTTTTCGGACTTGGAAATTTTTTCATTTACTCGTATATGACCCCAAAATGGAATAAGTGTCATGTTAAGAGAAAACATAATGAAGTATTTAATGAAATAAATTCAATGCATTCATTTTTACTTTTTATCATGATATTCTACATGCCGTTATTTAAATAAAAATATTTCATTTCAATACTTTATTATATTCCCATTATTTTTAGGGTACGCTAGCAGCTCCAACGTTTAGAATATTAAAAATTTGGAGATGTAAAAAAAGGAATTTTCAGAGACATAGGTACTACTAGCTGCCTCATAGATGGTATACTAGAATCTGAAGTAGGTTAACTTGGTTTTTACAAGCCTGAGAAAGATGAGCTGGCTTTTTTTTACAAATCCACAGAGACAGGCAAACATACGGTAAGACACAGAAAAATAAAGAGAGAGAGAGATAGAGAGAGAGAGAGAGAGAGAAATACACACAAACGAACACACGGAGACAGAGACGGGTAAATAGATGATCAAACACACAGACACAGAGAAAGAAAGACAGAAACACACACATTCGCAAAGACAGGCAAACGGACGGTCAGACATGTGGGCACAGAGACAGGAACGTAAACACACAGAACCAGTGACAGGCAAAAAGATGGCTAAGCACATAGAAACAGAGAAAGAGGGATAGATAGACACATACAAATACACAGAGACAGACACAAAGATAGGCAAACAGACGGTCAACCACATAGGCAAAGTGAGAGAGACAGAAACAGACACATACAAAAAGACAGGCAAAGAGACGGTCAGACACACGGCCGAAGAGATATATATATATATATATATATATATATATATATATATATATATATATATATAATAGAAACAGACACAGACACAAACACACAGAGACAGAAACAGGCAAACAAATGGTCAGACATACAGACACAGCGAAAGAGAGACAGAAACAAACACAAAATAACATCAAGACAGAAACAGAGAAAGGCAAAGAGACGGTCAGACACAGAGGCACCTAGAGAGACATAAAAGCAAAACACAAAGATAGACACAAAGACTGGTAGACAGGCGAGAGAGACACATAAACACACACATACAAACACACAGAGACAAGTTAACAGATGGTCAGACACAGAGGCAGAGAGAGAGAGAGAGAGAGAGAGAGAGAGAGAGAGAGAGAGAGACAGAGAGACATAAATGCTCTTACAAACACAAAGAGTCAGATATAGAGACCAGAAAACAGAAGGTCAGACACACAGGTTCATAGAGAGAGAGAGAGAGAGAGAGAGAGAGAGAGAGAGAGAGAGAGAGAGAGAGGGAGAAAGGGAGAGAGAGAAAAAAAAACACAAACAAACACACAGAGCCAAACATACAAAGATACACATTGAGAAAAACAAATAGCCGCGATGAAGAGGTTTTAAGCCCTTTCATCAGGATGTCTTTCAGAAAGAGCTATCGCATCTTAGCCATAACAGTTTTTTTACCTGAGCCGACAATTGCAGCAGTAGGGATAACTCAATTCATGCCATCGTGACATCACCGGAATAGATTACTAGATATAAAAAAAATAGAAGAGGATGATGAATTTGTGGTCTAATTCTGCCTTTTGTTGGTCCAGAGCCCATAGCCTACTACCTCTCTGGATAATAAGGTTGGGGAGGATTTCTTTTAGTCGGAGCACCTACCTAAGTGTTGTTGAGTTTCAGTATAATTTGGTGGAAGGACATGGCTGATTCTCACCCTCGATTTTTGTATAAGAAGAAATTTACTAAATTTCTATTGACAGAATATCAACCAGACGGACAATCTCATCAAACTTGATGAGAAGCAACAGCTAATATACTACTTTTTCCTTCCGGGTGTTTGGGTCAATTCGGAATCATAACCATGCACTTCAAATGTGAACAAAATAGATTATCGTGATGTTCCTTTTCTTACTTGTTACTAGTTAGTGTCTTAGGATTTCGTTCCAATTCTCTTATTCTCCTTTCCTCCTCTCGATTCTCCTGTGAGTATATAAATTTTTCTGTACTGGAATAGGAAATAGTACAACAGAAAGCTAGTTAATAATGTCGACCTGAACAGGCGAATGAGGAGACAATATGTGAAGGACAAAATTATGCTCTTACTTACTACAGAACCACACAAATGGCATTCGACAGTAAAAGGACTTGCTGGTAAAACGACACCGAGTAACTTAAGGGTATTGAAAGAGGACGGTACCTTGTTATCAGCAACGGAAGTGAACTGCTTTTTTGTTGGCATCTGTACCCCCTTTCCGTCAATCATAAGTTCGGAGAGTCTCTCATTACGGAAACAGAGATTGATAATTTAGGTGAAATACCCCAGTATGGCCTTTACAAGAAACTTCGGAAGCTGAATAGGAACTGTGTGTCCTACCCCGGCGAGCTTCCTTTAAAGTTGTTAAGTGAATTGGCTATTTTCCTTGCCAAGCCACTCTCCTCCTATTAACCATTGTCTCCAAGAGCAAGTGTTCCCTAGTGCTTGGAAGAAAGCGTACATTCGCGTCATACCCAAAGTAAAGGCTCTCAAATCTTGCAACCAACTCCGACCTATTTCAATGACCTCGAACCTGTCTAAGGTGGCAGAAACGCTTATATACTGCAAGCTGATGTCAAAGATTTCTCCTCCTCTTGACCCATATTAGTACGGATGCTTGAAAGGAAGCAGCACAACTTTTTACTTAGTGAGAATGTACCACCTTGTTGTCGAGTGGATTGATCGAGGAAGTACGATTTTCGACCTTCTCCTAGTGGATTTACCGAAAATCCTTTGACCTTGTTCGTCATTTCATAGCTGTGATAAATCTACATGCGATGTGTGAACGCAAGCATATTCTCCTTTTAGTGATTGATTTTTTTTGAAGACCGTTTCCAGTGCGTCTACAACCTTTTACCTAGAGACACCAACTCCGAATGGGTTGAGCTCACGTGTGGTGCTTCACAAGGCACGAAAATTGCAGCGCTGTTGTTTTTAGTAGTTACAAACTTTGTCCTTTCTGACTTTGAGGACAGGTTTAAGTATGTAGACGACTTGTCAGTTCTTCTAAAATATTTCATTGAAAACTCAGAGGCAGTTCTCCAATTCAGTGATGCAATAATGAGTAACTTTAAAGACCAATGGTACTATCACAGACCATTGTAAAAAAGGATTTTGGGAAAAGCCAAAATCCTTCACTTTAATCCTCTTAAGAGGGACTTTGTCAGTCCTTCTCCACCGTATCCTTGTGTATCTTCGGCTGTAATTCTCGGTGTCACATTTAGCGTTGACTGCTCTTATAGTACTCATGTTGATATAATTACTATAAAGGCAAATGGTGCGATGCGTACCCTTATCTTGCTACGTCGTTTCGGTTTTTCTGTGTCCCAGCTTAAGACGTCTTATCTTACATACATCCGACCAATTCTTGAGTATGCTTGCCCTGTATGGGGTCTTTAAGCCAACAACACAATTTACCTAGGCGATCAACTTGAGTCACTACAAAAAAGAGCTTTTAAAGTTATTCTTTTAGATGCATATGTAAGTTATGAATCGGTATTATCTGTCTTGGAACTACCGGCCCTTCACGAACGTCGTTTGGGTTTGATCTGCAAAGTTGGCCAATTTCTTCTTAGCAGTGAAAACATAGAGATATACTACCACCAGTTACGAAGAATAAAATAAACACAAGGTCAGCGAGACTGGAATTGCCTACTCCAAGAACAAACCATTTCACCAACTCGTTCGTTCCTTTTTACATGTCAGTGTCTAATAAGTTATAGTCTCGTTTTTTTCCTTTTTCTTGTTTTCGCTGTAAGTACTTGCGCCATTTAGTTGAAATTTTTATTCTGAACTATGATTGCTTGTATGAATAAAACTTTTCCATATAATCTCTTGAAAAAAAAATCTTAACGGCTGTGTTTCGAATAATTATTAGGTAAAGCGAAATATAATATTGATTTTAAATGAACCAGTTTTTAACTTCTATCACAGAATAATGGGCTGAGAATTTGAGCCTGGGAATAAAAAGTTTTTTTTTTATTTTCAGTTGATTAGTTTTAAACAATGCGTGTTTAAATGCTTAATTAAACACTTTAATTAAGTTTGTTTCATGACCCCGTTCCTTTACAGGCTATGGAGACTTTATGGGGATTAGTGATTTTATTTATTGAACGATTTTTGTTTCTTGCTTGAATTATATCTTATCTTATCTATCTATGCAAGTTTTGTCCTCCAAATAGGCTGCATGAAAATAGAAGCAGATAAACTGCCTAACAATGTTTTGTTAATATTGAACTTACTTTCATAAGGTAAATTTACGCTAAAACTGAGGCTGTGTTGAGCTTTAAGTCAGCTCATAAAATGACCAACTTGATGCAAATGTTACAAAAAAAAACAAGAAAGAGGGCTGTTGTAAATTGTGAGCTTAACCCACCTCATAAACATACCTGGATTTACCAATAGGGCCACTATGCTCGGGCCTAGGGCTACAAAATGCCAGGGGGCGCAATAAATCATCATTGAGTGTTTATTTCTTAACAAAAACAGGGCCAATGTTATTTATCGTCAAACTGCCTGGTAGGCTCTGCTACCATGCAGCCTATTCACAGAAAAGTAATTTTAAAACAACACAGGAATTCCGTCGCCACATATAAACTGTCAGATTTCTCCCAAGAATGGCAGATGAGAGTTCGGTATTACCCCTCTCTTTTCTCTTTATTGCTTTTGGCTCATCAGTTGCGTTCTGTTCAGTGCTACCACTATCTTCAAATTTTCGGGGATATCCCCGAAAATCTCTCAAAAACGGAGCGGCATAAACGCTTGGGCAAAAGAGCGTCTAAGCTTTAAATCTAAATATATACATTCTAACTTGTGACTTATCTACGGTTGGTTTCAAGCATAAAGGACATAGCTGACGTTTTTACATTTCTGAGACAATTGCCAAGTTGGCTAAACTGCTCTCAGAGGGAGGATCACCAGGGCGATTTGCGTTAAATAATACTTTAACCATTCTGATCTAGGTGAGTCTGCTGATCATCTCCTTTGAAAGTGATTAGCAAACGATTTTGGAAAGAACCTCATAATTTGGGATGTGCCAGATTTTATCTTTAGGTTTGATTGTGGCGATGAGTTACCATGCATTTCGAGTCACTACTCACTTAATCGTTAATGACTATTTTGATCAATATTTAACCTCAAATCATTTTCAACCTAAATAAGGCGTTCATATGCATAATTGATATGTTATGATATTTGTCCTTACATTAATAGATCTCTGTCCGTTCCCTAGTTTTAATCAGTCCAGTTCAATAGAAGAAATATGAATTGAAACTGAGGGATATATTTTTGACGACGACATGACAAAGGTAATGAGAATAATTGAAACAATAAATAAAAGCAATGAAAACACACAAGCTTGAAAGCTTGTTACTAATTATTCAACAGATAAAACTCTGTGGAACATTAAAAACAACAACAACAAAAATATTTGTTTCTTCTTAAACCTCGTCCTACATTTTTAAACTAGTTATAAACGACCGGTCTTATTTTCTGGGAACAAAATTGTGAAAAAGACGAAAACTTACGGGAAGACTTTGCATATCTACTTTGTGATATTTCCAAGAATCGGAAGATATCTCTAAAGCTGAAAATTGGTTTTGATACCTCTTTTTAAATTCTATGCTTATTTAACTAATAAACCCTTGTTAAGAATTTGATAAAGGTTAGTTTTCAGCAGTGTCACTTTTAGAAATATTTGTATCTCACAGCAATACATCATAATCAACATTGGTTTGTTCTTTAGAATTCTCAGCTAGGACGTTGGTTTGAGTGTAAAGCTTTCCAATGTGATCAGATGACAAATAAATTACTGCTTCGCATAAAAAAAATTGTATTTCTCTGTTATTCAAACCAAGGTTCGAATAAGAATTTTTTTGCAACGATGGAAACATTTTGGATAAAATATTTACGGTCAGATTTTCACTCGGTTAGCTCTAGAGGTAAACTCTTTCTTATTAACATCAGACAAATTATATTCGTGTTTTTAATTAGGATGAGACAAGTGCTTAGAAAACACAAAAAAAATCATCCTAGAAAGAATATGTTCTAATCTGTTGCACTTATACGTAAAATGAATCACATTACATAGAGATAAGAAGGATCTATAGCTATCCCACAATGATTAATACCACGTCTGATGTAACCATAGCCCTGCATTCCCCAGGATTCTCCCCAGTGGTTTCTTATTATCCATACTGGCATATTCTTAATAACTGTGTACCCTACAATCAGCACAGAGTGGTCAAGAGGCTTTCCATTGCACGAAAAGTCGTCAAAAACGCCTTCTTTATACCCATCAAATAAAATAGAATTTGCTGATATTGCGGCAGCAACAGGACCAATGTTCGTTACAGCCTCTAGAAGGTATCGTTCGTCATTTGTAGGTAAATACACGTTGATCATTTTAACTGGGATCGATTTACAGGAGTTATTTCTGCACTGTCCTGCTAGGCTTGTCACACCAGACATATATGGGTAAGTTGGGCCAGTACAGAATGATTTAGAATCTTCAATATACCTCCAGGAGCCATATTCCTGGCCTCCAGAGCAGCCATTGTCATAACGACTGCAATCTATAATTTGCTGCTCACTTCCAAGAACTAGATTTCCTGTTTTTAAACAATGATAGTACTCTATGGCTGCTACTGCTGTAAAAGCATATGCTGAAGCACAAGCTCCTTGGCTTTTTATGGGTGGCATGCAGTTACTCTTACGGTAGTCTAAGGTCATTGTTCTTGACCTAGATTCTTCATTGAGACTCTCGTCTTGTGAATCTGTAGGATTTTCATCTTGTGAGTCTTCAATAGCTCTAGACTGAATTGCAGATACTGGCGTTGTTGTATCGCTGTTGTTCAAAAATCCGTTTTGAATAGTTTGTTGGCTATCTTGATCTGTGGAGCCACTTTGGATTGTAACTGAATGTGTTGTAGCCATTGCAGGTTTAATGAAAGTTGTGTTTTTATTTCCAACGTAACTACTTGTCACTTTATTATTAGAAACCAGGTAGTCACTGGTAGAAAATTCAGTTTCATTAGCTTGAGTCTCATTAAATATATTTCTTTCATCAGAAACCTCTTTTTCAGCATCACTGCTAAAGATTTGCTCTGATACTTCAGTTTTATCACTTGTACCTTCATAGCTTCTTTCGACTGTTAATATCCATTCTGCAATATGAGACTCTTTCTTTTTTACAGGAGGTGCACTGGAAGACACCGCCCCAAGGTTGGATTTTAAATCTGACAAAGATTCTTGTTTTGCTGACGCCGATAATGGAAGTCTATAAGAATGGGTAAAGAATAATGGTTCTATGGATGAGGCCTTAGTAGCAGTTGAAATTTTATCTGAATTGGAAGCTTCATTCCTTAGTGTCGTGGGATTTCTTGCAGCCGTTACTGTTTGTGCATCAACGTTATTTTTATTCCAACTTGGGGATTTGTTTGCATCTTGACTTTGGCGTTTGAAGAAAAGACTTTTCTCTCTTTCAGTCATGTCTGCAAAGTACCCTTCTGCAACCTTGAACGAAGCGAAACCGGAAGCATATTTGTCGTTATGCAAGTCCAAAATTTTTATATTGTTTTCCCATATGCTTCTCCTATGGATCTCTTCAATATCATTTTGGTATAGCTTTCCATGCAAGGTCTTGTAATCCTCCCATCTGTGGTCCAAATCTTTGTCGGCAGATAGACATACAATGATAGCGCTGAGAATCACAAACTCAAACATCTGAAAATAGAGACAAATACAGCACTTATTTCGTAAGTTCCTCTTCATATGAAATAAACAAATAGCAGTGAAAAAGGAATGGGAAAGTGAAGATGTAATTTTAATGGAGTGTTTGGGATAAACACAAGGCTCAACATTTTTTATACTATACTTTTCGCATGCTGATCAATGGGTCCGCGTAGCGCAGGTACCAATCTACTGCTTTTCTTCCTTCAGCCGTGTCCCCCCCCCAGATTTGTTTAGGTGACCATTTGGAGCTGAGCTTACAGAGTCATACCATTGATCCTCGTTCCGAAAAGCTATACAAGAACCCGATCCCCCTATCCCCAGGATGTCAGGTCTAGCGTGCTAATCAATCGGCGAGAACGGCTTTTCAAACAATTCAATTTAAAAACTAGCCTCCTGGGTTTCTCTTAAATTTTACCAGAAATCCTACAATAAATTTTCTTTCTAATTAAATTTCTACACCAAGAGTTCACGCATTAAATAATAGGCTATTATCAAATGAAATAGTGCGTCGAAATTTTTGTTTATATTCCTGGCTTTGTAGAACTATTTGCTTCAGAAGCCTCTGGCACAACTAATTTTTGTATGAAGTATGTCTCAGGTAATTTTATACTTTTAATTAACTGTTCTAAATTGCTGGGCCATTTCAGAAAATGATTCATGATTGAAATAATAACATATTAATGAATAAAATTATCGGCCATTACTATTTATTATTGAGACTTCCATTTCTTTTTTTACCGTTATGCTCGCAGATACTTCCACATGCCTGTTGCTTCAAAATTAAAAACTGAATTAGAGAATAAAGGTTTACAAGAAAGTTTACCTATATCCTGTAGGGTTTAAAAATTTAATAATAACTAATAATAACTGACACTCAAGTCTGTGAGTGTCTGTTCTGTCTTTGTAGGGTAAACTTAGAAAGGTTAGATTTTTTTTACTTTGTCTTCTTTTTTTTTTTTTTTTTTTTTTTTTTTTTTTTTTTTTTTGTTTAGTACTGAGGACGACTTGGTGGAGGTCCTTGCCGAAATATTTGCTTATATTTTTTCTTCTTCATGGTTCGCCACTGGCTGATAAAATCCTCGTTTTTTCACCCTTTTTGATTTTATTTTTCATTTTGTTAGTTTCTTTCCTCTCTGAGTTTCATTTGTCATGTATAGCCAATGTGGTCTAAGAATGTATTTACAAAAAAAAAAAATAAATAATAATAATACATTATACAAACATCGATCTTTACTATAAAAATGTCAAGCCTATGACTTTCGACTATTAAAAAGGGCACTAGGCCTTTCAATTTCCAATCGAATGAGCCCTTTTTGAAACGACAAAACTTCTTCTGAACACCTTATATGCCCCCAGGGCAAAACTTACAACCCTTGCTCTTAGGGCTGGGAGGTTTGGATTCTCAAAAACCTAATTTCCAGAACTTTATACTACGTTGAACAAAATAGCTATCTGAAAATATTGATTGGATGGGTTTGGAGGAATGGTGGGCGTGAGAGGGAGGTTAGTTACCCTCCAATCACTTTCGACTATTAAAAAGGGCACTAGCCCTCTCAATTTGCAATTGAATGAGCCCCTTTTGAAGTTTTACGACAACTCTATCAAAAAAACCTTATGACCCTCAGGGTATAACTTACAACATTTTCCCTCGGTCTCTGGGGGGTTTATCATCTTTAAATACATAATTTTCCAGAAATTTCAACTACGTTGAACAAAATGGCTAAGTCTAAACTATGATTGAATGTTTTTGGGGAAATGGTGGACGTGAGAGGCGGGTTAATTAATATCCACTCACTTTTGACTATTAAAAAGGGCAATTTCCAATCAAATGAGCCTTTTTGAAATTTCTACAACAAATTTCTATATAAACCTTATATGCCCCCAGGGCATAACTTACAACCCTCGCACTGGGGGCTCTGAGGGGTTACCGTCCTAAAGACCAAATTTCCAGAACTTTCAATTACTTTGAACAAAATAGATATCTCAAATTTTGATTGGGTGTGTTTGGGAAAATGGTGGGCGTGAGAGGGCGTGAGAGGCCCTTTCAATTTCCAATTGAATGAGCCCTTTTGAAGTTTCTACGACAACACTTTCAATGAAAACCTTATATGCCCCCCAGGGCATAACTTAAAACCCTTGCCCTGAGGGCTCTGATGAAGTTATCATCTTAAAACACCTAATTTCCAGAACTATCGACTATGTTGAACAAAATGGTTATCTCAAAATTTTTATTGGATGTGTTTGGGGAAATAGTGGGTATGAGAGGGGGGTTAGCTGCCCTTCAGTCGCTTTTGACTATTAAAAGGGCACTAGCCCCTTCAATTTCTAATTGAATGAGCCCTTTTTGAAGTTTCTACAAGATCGCTTTCTATAAAAACCGTATATGCCTCCAAATCATAACTTACAACCCTTGCCCTAAGGGCTGTGGGGGGAGGGGTTGTCATCCTTAAAGACCTTGTTCCAAAACTTTCAACTAAGTTGAATCAAATGGCTTTCTAAAAATTTTGATTGGATGGGTTTGGGGAAAAGGTGGGCGTGAGAGGGGGTTAATTGGCCTCAAATCACTTTCGAGACTATTAAAAAGGGCTCTAGCCCTTTGAATTTCCAATCGAATGAGCCTTTTTCAGGTTTCTACGACAAAGATTTTAATAAAAGCTTATTTGCCACCAGGGCATAACTTATAACCCTTGTCCTGAAGACCGTGGGGGGGGGGCGTGTCCTGCTCAAAGGTATAATTTCCTGAACTTGAAACTGCGTGAAACAAAACGGCTCTCTCAAAATTTTGTTTGGACGTGTTTGGGGAAATGGTGGGCGTTCAAGGGGTGTTAGTTGCCTTCCAGTCACTTACGACTATTAAAAAGGGCACTAGCCATTTTAAATTCCAATCGAATCAGCTCTTTTTGAAGTTTTTACGACAACGCGCTCTATAAAAACCTTATATGCTCCCAGGGCATAACTTATAATCCTAGCCCTGAGGGATGTGGGGGGAGGGGTTGTCATCCTCAAAGACCTAATTTCCAGAACTTTCAACAACGTTGAACAAAATAGCCATCTTAAAATTTTGATTGGATGTGTTTGGGGAAAAGGTGGGTGTGAGAGGGGGGTTAGTTGCCCTCCAATCACTTTTGGCTATTAAAAAGGGCACTAGCCTTTTGAATTTCCAATCGAATGAGCCTTTTTTGAAGTTTCTACGACAACGCTTTCTATAAAGACCCTTATATTCCCTTGGGCATAACTTAAAACCCTTGCCCTGAGGGCTGTGGGGAAGTGTCCTCCTCAAAAATATAATTTCTATCTGGAAATCAACTCCGCTGAACAAAATGGCTATCTCAAAATTTGGATTCGATGTGTTTCGGGAAATGGTGGGCATGGAAGGGGTGTTAGTTGCCTTCCAATCACTTCCGATTATTAAAAAGGACACAAACCACTCCGATTTCCAATTGAATGAGCCCTTTTCGATGTTTCTACGACAACCTCTTCGATACGAAGTACCCTGGTCTAAAGGAAAAAAAAAAAAAATAATACATTGTGCCAACATTGTTCTTATATGCCCCCTGGGCATGACTTAAAACCTTCGCCCTGAGGGTTGTGGGGGAGTGACCTCCTCAAAAACATATTTTTTATCTGAAAATCAACTACGCTGAACAAAATGGCTATCTCAAAATTTTGATTGGATATGAGCTTGGAAGGGGTGTTAGTTGCCTTCCAATCACTTTCGACTATTAAAAAGGGCACAAGCCACTCTAATTTCCAATCGAATGAGCACTTTTCGAAGTTTCTACTGCAACTCCTTCAATATGAATTGCCCTGGTATGGAAAAAGAAGAAGAAAACTAAAAAATAATAATACATTGTGCCAACATCGTTTTTTACTTAGGCAGCGCGATTGCGCTGCCTATTATCATTACCTGAAACGGTGAAATTCTCTGATCTTTGTCACTATATGCACTGTTTAACAAAAAAGGATGTAAGCACACCATAAAGTACTCTGGCTTCAAGTTTAAATATCTAGTTTTGTTTTGAAGACTCTAACATTTAATACGGAACCAGGTTGGGTACACGATATGGTGGCACCTTTATTCACCCTTACTAATACACTTAGCAAACACAATTTAGTTTTCAATAGAATCCGTTTTCTTGTAACAAACTTTCAAATTTCGATTAAGAGATAATATTCTTGTTCCTTTTGTTTTTCTTGCATTTTTGTCATGTTTCAAATTTTTCTTAAAAACTAATATTTCCTTGGATTTTCAGTTGAACTTGAGAGAAATTTTTATCGGAGAGTTTCTCAGGCATATATTTTTTTTATTTTGAAGGATAAGTCCTTTCGTCAAATATATTGTTGTGTACTTGCCTAACTAGAATCAAACAGTTCGTGGTAACGAACTGTAGGGAGGAGCGACGTGGCTATAATAACCAAATTTTTACAACATAGATTTTTTATATCAATACACATATAAAAAGAATCGGCTATGTTTATTTATTTGTTTGTTAGTTTATTTCTTTTCTTTCCCCCGGGTGTAACCGTTTCAAAACTATGGCCCTAGAAGATCGGCCGAGGGTGCATTAGAGTGGAAATTAAAAGTTCTAGTGCCCTTTTTAAGTGACTAAAAAGACTGGAGGGCAGCTAGCAACTTCTCATCCCCCTCAGAACCCCTCCATCAAAGTTGTTTGATTATAATTTTGAGATAGCTGTTTTTTAAGCATATTCCAGAGGTTTAATAACTATGCTTTTGGTGATGAAATGACCCTCGGTAATCCCTGGAGAAAGGGGTGAAATCTGTGAAATTATTGTCCACATATAGTATTCGTATTTAATATGCATAGCTCATAGCTTTGTAGTACAGCATTTGCCTGTATATCGACAGCTTACCGGTTTAAAAACCAGTTAATCTCTATTTTTGTCTGAAAAATTAAAGATGAGGTGATATTTTGGAAAATTTTCCAAGGAGGGGGATTTTCGACTTTACGTGAGAAGAGGTTTACTTTGAGGAATTTTCTATAGGGGAAGAAATTTTCCGCGGAGGAAAGCTTGATTTCCTTGCTTTATTTGAAAAATGATCAGAAACTAAATAATGGAAAACAATTTTTCCAACTGAAATTAAGGAGCAATATTAAGACTTAAAACGAACCCCCTCCTCAATACCTCCCTCTTTACGCTTTGACTTTTTGTCCCAATCCTTTAAGAAGGACTCCTTAAACACAAGGGGCGTTAAATTAGAATTCTATTAAAAGTAATGAAGAACTTTAGTGTGAAGAGCGAGGTATTGAGGAGGGAACAACCCCCTAATATACGAAATAATAAGTATGCATAGGCCAGGCTTGCAACAGTAGTGATTAGACCTATTATGTTTGAAAAGAAAATTAAGTTGGCTATCAAATGTTATATTTCTTTAATTTGTATCTAATTTATGTCATATAAACAACAAGGCCTAGGCTATTCTTCAAAGAAGAAATTTGCACTTAACTGAAAAAATATAAATGTTTTTACTTTTATAACTTTAATAAATCAAATAATATTAACATTTTGATTACTAAACATCAGTATGTGTATATTTAACTGACAATGCACATTCATTTGTGTTTTTTCAGTAAAGTGCAAGTTTTGTTCTGGCCTTGGGAAGGCATAGGGGTTTATCGCCCAACTTATGTTAATTTCTGCTCGTTTTGAGTTTGACTCGTTTAATTATTGTAATTTTTGCTCGTTTTGGGTTTCACTTATTTATCAATGCTGATTTGTGGTAGTTTCATGCTTGGTAGATTATTTGATTTTAGTTTTGCTCATTTTTTGTTTAATGGAGTTCTTTACTTTTCTTTTAAAAACTTATTTTGTGGATTTTTTTTTTAATTAACTTCTGTTCGTTTTATATCGACATAGTCTTTTCAGGGAAAGAGAAAATAATACTTTAATTCTTTTTGTTTTTTAAGACTTTATAGTTCGGCCTGCTATTTGTATGCCGGAGAAAAATTTTCAATAATTTTTAACAGCATACACCTTTTAAAAATCTGGACACAAATAGTACTGTTTAATTTAGTTTCATAACTCCTCTAGTTGACCTGTAATGGAAAACTTGATACCGTTCGCAAAAAAAATCTGTTTACTTTCTTTGATACACTTACGCTATTTGGATTTGGTTGAATTTTAAGAGCAGAAGTAGCCCCGAACGTTTGAACATAATACACTCAGTCGTTCTTGGGATACTGCTGAGATGCCTTATTGTGAATTAGCATTATCACAGTGCATTTTGATTTAATCTTAAGTCAACATTAGTTTTTAAACATATAAAAATTGGATTTGATGAAGACTAAAATATATTCTATAAATATTATACAACAACTTTCTATATAAACCTTATATGCCCCAAGGGCATAACTTACAACCCCTTCACTGAGGGGGTTATCATCCTAAAAGACCTAATTTTCAGAACTTTCAACTACGTTGAACAAAATGGATATTTCAAAATTTTGATTGGATGTGTTTGGGAAAATGGTGGGCGTGGGAGGGGCGTTAGTCACTATCCAATCACTTTCAACTATTAGAAGAGGCACTAGCCCTTTCAATTTCCAATTGAATGAGCCATTTTGAAGTTTCAACGACAAAGATTTCAATAAAAACCTTATATGCCCCCAGGGCATAACTTGTAATCCTTGCCCTGAGGGTTGTGGGTGAGTGTCTTCCTTAAAAATATGTTTTCTATCTGGAAATCAACTACCCTGAACAAAATGGCTATCTTAAAATTTTTATTGGATGTGTTTGGGGGAATGAAGGGGGGGGGGGGGGGGCTAGTTGCCCTCCAATCACTTTCGACTATTAAAAAGGGCACTGGCCCTTTTAATTTCCAGTCGAATGAGCTTTTATTGAAGTTTCTACGACAACGCCTTCTTTAAGAACCTTATATACCCCTAGTGCATAACCCTTGCCCTGAGGGATGTGGGGGAGTGTCCTCCTCAAAAACATATTTTCTATCTGGAAATCAACTACGCTGAACAAAATGACTATCTCAAAATTTTGATTGGATATGTTTTTGGGGGAATGAAGAGCGTGAGGGGGGGGGGGCTAATTGCACTCAAATCACTTTTGACTATTAAATAGGGTACTAGCCCTCTTAATTTCCAATCGAATGAGCCTGTTTTGAAGTTTCTAGGACAACGCCTTCTATAAAAACCTTATAAGCCCCAAGGGCATAACTTAAAACCCTTGCCCTGAGGGTTGTGGGGGACTGTCCTCCTCAAAAACATATTTTCTATCTGGTAATCAACTACGCTGAATGAAATGGCTATCTAAAAATTTTGTTTGGATGTGTTGGGGGGATTGATGGGCGTGGGGGGGGGGCTAGTACTATTAAAAAAGTTACTAGCCCTTTGAATTTCCAATCGACTGAGCCTTTCTTGAAGTTTCTACGACAACGCCTTCTATAAAAGCCTTATATACCCCCAGGGCATAACTTAAAACCCTTGCCCCGAGGGTTGTAGGGAAGTGTCCTCCTCAAAAACATATTTTATATCTGGAAATCAACTACGCTGGACAAAATGGCTCTCTCAAAATTTTTATTGGAGGTGTGTGGGGGAATGATGGGAGCAGGGGGGGGCTAGTTGCCCTCCAATCACTTTCGACTATTAAAACGGGCACTAGCCCTTTGAATTTCCAATCGAATGAGCCTTTTTTTAAGCTTCTACGACAACGCCTTCTATAAAAACCTTATGTGCCCCCAGGGCATAACTTAAAACCCTTGCCCCGAGGGCTGTGGGGAAGTTTCCTCCTCAAAAACATATTTTCTATGTGGAAATAAACTCTGCTGAACAAAATGTCTATCTAAAATTTTTTATTGTATGTATTGGGGGTACGTTGGGGGGTGGGGGGGGGGGCTAGTTGCCCTTCAATCACTTTCGAATATTAAAATGGGCACTAGCCCTTTGAATTTCCAATCGAATGAGCCTTTTTTGAAGTTTCTACGACAACACCTTCTATAAAAACTTTATATGCTCCCAGGGCATAACTTAAAACCCTTGCCCCGTGAGTTTTGGGGGAGTGTCCTCCTCAAAAACATATTTTCTATCCGGAAATCAACTCCGCTAAACAAAATGGCTATCACAAACTTTTGAGGGGACGTATTGGGGGGAATGCTGGGCGTGGGGGGGGGGCTAGTTGCCCTCCAATCACTTTCGACTATTAAAAAGGGTACTAGCCAGTCCAATTTCCAATGGAATGAGCCCTTTTCGAAGTTTCTACGACGACTCCTTCGATACGAAGTGCCCGGGTATGGAGAAAAAAAAACAACACATTGTGCCCACATCGTTCTTTACTTAGGCAGCGCTAGTGCGCTGCCTATGATATAAATCACACTCGAGAAGTGAAATTTGGTGAAAATAAAATATGATGAAAATAGAATACTTTATTAGAAAAATCGTTAAGCTCATTTGTGAATTATTAAATTGGGAGTTTCGGCGTCGGCTGACCGTCTCAAAGACAAAACAAAATTCATTATTAACGTGATTCTTGACCTAGTTCATTTTAGTTCATCATTAACGTGATTCTTGAGGGCACCGGTTAGTTTACTTTGACTAGTGATATAATATAGTGTCTCACCATGGATGCTCAAGAGTCATTTTAGATTGTTGGAAGGGCTACATCACAACAGAGCTGGAGCAAGCAGGTATCACTCATTTGGAAGTAAACCCCAGGTCGAACCAGAAACCAGCGCCTCTACCCAAAAAGTAGAGAGAATGTGGGGGTCCGCAAAGTGGAGGAACAAACGGCACAAAGGTACATCCCGCCATCATTTACATTCATACTTAGTAGAGTACATGTGGCGGGTGGCAGTAAAGGCAGAAGGCCAAGTTCATTTTAGCGCAATTCTTGAGGACATGTCTGTGTTCTGGGAGCATATTTCCAAGTTGTGATTTTCGCCAATAAAATATTCTATTTTCATCATATTATTTTTGTCATTAGGTTAAATAGGCTTAGTTTGGTTAAAATAGGTTTAATTAGGTTACGTACAAAGGCACCGGCAGAAAATTTTTAAGGGGGGGGACAAACGCTAAAATATCAGTGGTGGATGGGTGACAGGGAATATATTTCAGGATTTTCTATTCGTACGAATAAGTTTATTTTTAAATACTTTTCGGAAAAAAACTCAAATAAAAAGAGCTATTAAATCGCATGCAAAATGAAACAAAATACAGAAAATTTTAAACGACAAGGATTCCTGGCAAAGAGGTCAATTTATTTAATCAATAATATTTTTAATTATTATGTATTTAATCTTAGAAGAAAATCACACTCAAACCAAAATTATAGAAAGATTTATTGCTACCGTAGATTATAACAGATGTAGACTTGTCTTTATGCAATTTCCTACGCCTTAGAAAAGTTTACAGAAAGATTAGAGATACTCAAAAATCATCCTGCCTGCATAGATACCACGTTTTGATTTTATAACAGCCATGTAAAATGCACCTCTTTCATAACAGGATAATTCTCCCTCCCTAGAACTTAAATCCCATATATTCAGACATCAAGAAAATTGAATATCAAAAGAAAAACTAAATTTAAACCTACTATCCAGCTGTCAAATTAACCCTCTTTCTTTTTATTGTCCTATTCAAATGATAAAATGAACAGGTTAAGAAAAAATTTCGTCACAATAAAATCTTATCAAATATTTTGTGATAAAAAAAAAATGGAAAAAAAAGTGACTTGGACCAGCTTTGGATTCACCAAAACTATAAATGGAATTCTCATGACAATTGCTACACGGGCAGCATTGGCTTTTTTATACTGATTCTAAATACATAAAATTCTTTCAGTTTATTGTTCCCCACCCGAAAGCAAAAATCTGAGAATATTTGCCTGATTTTTGAAAAAAGGGGAAACACCCCCAAAAAAGCAAGCGATCGTATTGAAAATCCTTTTATTAGATACATCATATCATAGAATCCTACACGATAAATAAAAGTTCAAATAGGGATAAAATCCTTTTAATAGACAGTGATGATAGAAATTCACAAAAATACCAGATATTTCGGTCACATATACAGTGACCGTCATCAGTAGTAAATCTACTGATGACGGTCTACGATTATCTAACGGTCTTATGATTATCTACGTCAGAATCCTACACCATAGAGGTTTCAAGTTCCAATTTTCCAAATGTGGAATTCCGCATTCTTTTTTTCCAGAAGAAACATCGTCGATGTATGTTTATTTGTTTTTTTTTTCACAGGGTGATAGTATCAAATCGAAAGTCCAGGATAATTGGGAGGGAGCTCATTCGAACGTGAATTTAAAGCTCTTTTTTAAGTGACCATACAGATTGGGCCAGGGGAAAGTCTTATTTTCTTGCTATTTTAGGACACCAAAATACGAATTTACCCAGGAGAGGACGAATTTGCAATCAATTTAAAATTTTTAGAAGCTAATTGATTTAAAAGTATCAATAACTATGTTTTAGGCTTCCCAGTTGCAAAGGAAGTAATGCCACACGTGGCAGTACTGGATTCAACCAAGTTGAGTCGCTTTATTTGTAATGAAAATAGGCTACATTTGGTGATTTGTAATTACGTATCAGCTATAATTAGGGGGGGAGTCATTGTTTAGGTGGGGGCAGGGTAGATTCCTAAAAAAGTGAATTTTAAAGGACCAACTGCTTCCTCTTCATGAGGCTTCAGGTAAATATTGAAAGAGGTAGGGGGATTAGGAATTAATTAAATTGTTTTTCTATTCAGCTAATATGTTACATTCCCGTATCTACCAGCACAGAGGAGGAAAATGCAAGGCGGGTCATCTTCAGCCCCGCCAGGAAATTTCTTTGGGATGGCAAATACTGCTAGGAACTTAGTTTTCAGCAATTTTAAATGGCGTTATTTGTTTTCTATTTATACGAAGTAGCCTACTTTAAAGTACCTTACTTTAGTTGAAAAACCTTACTATTTAAAGTACCTTACTATTTGTTTAATTAAATTTCATGAAACTGTAAAGTTTTATGAACACAATACTTTTAGTAACACAGAAAAAACGATCAATATTTCATGATCTCTGTTTGGATTTTGAGTGGCAATCAAACAGTTCATGGTAAGGAACTGTAAGTAAGAAGCGACCCGGCTCAATAGTAACCGAAACTCTAAAAAACAGAATTTTGATACCAATAGATATATCAAAAGAATTGGCTTATCATGCTGATTCTAAATATATCGGTTTCATTTAGTTTATTTTTATCGATCAAAAGCTATGAGACTGAGGAAATTTGCCTGATTTCTGAAAAAAAGAAGAAAGACCCCCTCGAAGTCATAGAATTTTTATGAAAATCACACCATCAGATTCTGCTGGAGTTTTCTGTTCGTATTCAAAGTTCTCTCATCATTGTTCTATATGGCAGAAAGATGGCGTCTTTCAAACTTAGTGCTAACATCAGTGAGCCGTAAGATCTTAGAACAAAGATGAGTTAAAAGGACGGAAATCTTTGAAGAAAGGTGTGAGATCCAGATGTACGATCTTAGTGCAAAAGAACGGGCCTAATCATCATTGCTCTCAGACCACTGATCAGAGCAAAATGATGAAAGGCGTTTGCAAAAGAACGCCATAAGATGTAAGATGTTAGTGCTAAGATTTCACTTCTAATGGCAGATGCACATTGCCATTCTGCAACGTAAGCTACTTAACGCGAGAATTGTAAATGGTCAATGAATGGTCAGCTAAAAGTAATCCACCAATTGGATTCCAACCTACATTCATACAGATCTTAAGTGAAACAATGAGAACAGAATGAAAAACCAGTGTGAATTCGGCATAAGCGTTCTCTGTAAAAAAAAATGTAAGATCTTAGCACAAACATGAGTAAAAGAACGGCCCTTATGTTGAAAATCGTTGAAACAAGGATTTCTATTTTACAAGGTTTCACTTTTATAACTTACAAATTTTTAAAGGTCATCAAAGGTGAGTACCCTCTAGAGGGAGGAGTGGAGGTGGGTACTTCAAAACACTTTCCCGGGATATACTTTAACCTGTAGCCCTATCCCTAAAAGTTTAGTTTTCCTAACTTAACCCCTTTCCAAGATAGCCAAAATTAGATAAAGTAGAATTTTACCTTTTTTCCTTTTTATGCAAGTTTGAAATGCAGGATTGTCGTTAAATCGCTCGCTTAATAAGGAACTTGTACCATAAGTAAAAGAAACGGCTCTTACCAGGTCCTATGCTAGCTATCCCTTGTTTTGTTTAAAACTAAATTATGACCTTGGATTTATGGTATATTGCAAAGAAATTCGTAAACAGGGTGAGTGCATGATGCAACCTGAGATGCAGCTAATGAATTATTCATACCGTTAATGGTCAGCACCTTTTGAGGTTGATAGACGGGTTGTTTATTATCGAAAAGGCCTTCTAGCTGTAGCAGAAAAAGAGAAAATAAACAATGATACAGTGCCTACAATATAGGCTAAAAAGAAAGAGTTGTGAACTAGGTTACTTTGTCCACATTATTGCTATATTAAATAAAAAAAAGCAAGTTTTTTCAACTGAAAGTAAGGAGCAACATTAAAAATTAAAACGCGTAGAAATTATTCCGTAGCCTATATGGAGCGGGTTGCCTCCTCCTCAACACCTCGCTCTTTACGCTAAAGTTTTTTAGTACTTTTGAAAAAGCTTCTCATTGTTCTAATTAAACGAACATAGCGTTTCAGAAGTCGTTCTTAAAGATTTAGAAGATTATTTAAACTTTAGCATCAAGAGCGAGATGTTGAGGAGGAGGCAACCCCCTTCAAATACGGAATAATTTCTCTTCCTTTTAAGTTTTAATGTTGCTCTTTTCTTTATGTTGAAAAAACTTCTTTTTTATTTAATTTCTGATTGTTTTTAAAAAAATGCCAGGAAATCTGGCCTTATCTCCTCGGAGAAAACCCCTCCCCACGGAAATATCCTCTAGACAATTTTGTCCCGGTGAAAATTTACCCCGGACAATTACTCTTAACCAATCCGCGCGTAAAATTGAGACGGAAAAGAGAAAGCAAGACATATAAAAAGAATTGTGTATAAGAATTCTGGCAAATTCCCCTAGTGTATAATTTCCCCTGACAAGTTCACTCCCTGGAAGCTTCCCTCCCCTTGGAAAATTCCCCCGGGCTTAGTAGTTTGAAAAATGTAAGATTGCAGTGGAAAAAAACAGACAGAAAATTTAATCGATAGGATCACCCCAGGGAAAAAAACAAAAAACAAACAACCAAATAAACACGCATCCTTGATCATTCTTCTGGCAAAAAATGCAAAATTACACATTTTTTCATGCAGGAGCTCAAATCCTATACAAGAGGGTTTCTGATACGCTGAATCTGATGGTGTGATTTTCATTGAGATCACTTGACTTTTAGGGGCTGTTTTCCCCTTTTTTCGAAAATCAAGAAATTTTCGAACATTTTCTCAGGCTCCTAGTCTTTCATGGGTAAGATTAAACTTAATGAAATTTATATATTGGAAATCAGCAGAAAAAATAATTCTTTTGATATATATATTGGTATCCAAGTTCTGTTTTTTAGAGTTTCGGTTACTATTGAGCCGGGTCGCTCCTTACTTACAGTTCGTTACCACGAACTGTTTGATAGGAAAGGAACAGATCTAGTCAAAGAAGAACTCGGTGTCTGGATAGGGCCTATTCAGAATAAGATTTTACTAATCCTGAGATTTACGCATCAAGAGCTAATTTAACCCAGTCTGATTTTTAATAGAATGTTCTTATTGCTCTCAAATAAAATGAAAAAACGAATTAAAAGCTGAAAATGAACATGAATAATCTTAAAATGAAAGTTGGCTGCTATCCCTCTTGACACATTGCTCTTTACAGGTAAAGTTTGACTAGAAATTTCGTGAATGCAACTTAGAATACAGAAAATATAAGCAGTTGACAATTGAACTTATTTACTGGTTGCCTTTCAGGGCTTGAAAACAGTGCACGGTAATGAACAGTAAGTAAGGAACGATTCGGCCCAACAGTAACCGAAACTCTTAAAAATAGAAAATGATAACAATATATAAAAAAAAATCAGATTTTTATGCTGATCACAAATGAATATAGTTCATTAAATTTAACGTTGCCCATTAAAAGCTACGAGCCTCAGAAAAAATTGCAAGGTTTTGGAAAAAGACGGAAACATCCCCCAGAAATTTCAAACAGTTTCTTAACACCTCAAGGTTTTCAAACAGTTCTTGGTAACAAGCTGTAAGTAAGCAGTGACTCGGCCCAATAGCAACCGAAACTAAAACAAGAGAATTTGCCTGATTTTCGAAACAGGGGAGAAATATCCCCAAAACGTCAAGCACTCTTAATGAAAACCATGCAATCAAACTTAGCCTATCAGAGAACACTATTGCAGAGGTTTCAAGCTCCTATATACGCAAATGTGGAATTTCGGCTTTTTGTCAGAAGAAAGATCACTCAAGCGTGTTTTTTATTTATTTCTTTTTCCAAGTGGTAATCTTATCGATCCAGGAAGAAGACCGGAAGAGGACTCATTTTATCAAAAATTAAAAAGTTATTGTGTCCTTTTAAGTGACCAAAAAGATTGGAGCGCATATAGCCCCCTCCCATTCCCATTTTTCCCAAAGACGTCTGATCAAAACTTTGAGATAGCTATTTGATATGGCATAGTTGAAAGGTCTAATAACTATGCCTTTAGGGATGAAAGGACCGCCATAGTTTCCGGGAAAGTGCTGCAAGCTTCGTAATTTTCCCATTCTTCACATATTATATTTGTTCTTGGGAAGTAGGCGGAATTTTTTTTTGGGGAGGGGGATTTTCTGCGGGGGATTTTCCATGAGGAGAGTTTTCCTTGGGGGCGAGTATCTCAGGGCGGAATTTTTCAGGTGAAATTTTGCGTAGGGGGAGGACAGGGGATTGCCTGGCATAATTTGAAAAATGGTGAAATATTTTATATAAAAAATTTAGTTTAAAAAAAATGAAAGTAAGGAGTAACATAAAAACTTATAACGAACCGAAACTATTCCGTATGTAAGGGGGACTGCCCCTTTCTGAGCCTTCACTCTTTACGCTAAAGTTTGACTTTTTGTCGCAATTCTTTAAGAAAGACTGCTTAAACACAAGAGCCATTTAGTTTGAATGAGGTGTATTATCTAAAAGCTTTAAAACCTTAGCATAAACAGCGAGGGCTGAGAAAGGGCCTGCCCCCATCATGTATGGAAGAATTTCTCTCTGTATTAAGTTTTAACGTTGCTCCTTACTTTCAGTTGAAAAATCTTGTCTATTTATTTCATTGCTTAAAGCATACATGTTCTCTATGAGCCATTTCAGTCAAAATCATTTTAAAAAAGAAGTTCGAGTTATAATCACGTTATTGTTGCGTCAGTGCATTCATTCTTGAGCATTGAAATAAGATCTAAACTTTAGTGTAAAAAGCGGGAGTTTGAAGGGGGCCTCTATCAAGCTTCCGATAATTTAACGCAGGTTAATTTTACTCATTTTGAGTTCCCTGCTTACTTATATTTAGATAACAAACTTAATTGTTTTATTGTGAGTTATGCTTGGTTATTTAATTATACTAAAGGTCATCCTATATATTATAGATGATATCGGTTCACTTTAAGCCCTCAATTTGTAAACAAAATTTTTCCCAGCTTAGTATTTTAAGGATTTTATAACTTAAGGATTTTACTTCTGAGTTCATTTATCATATAAATCTATTCAATACTCGAAGTTACGCAGCAGCTGTGTCCTAGTTATTAAGGCCAAATAAATTACTCCGTGTGAAGGAAGTCAATAAAATAAGTCCCCGTACATTTTGACCCCGAGGCTTTACTCTGGCAAGCTTGAAAATGTGGGCCTAAGAATACATGGGCCTGAAAAAAAATTTCCAGTTTTAAGCTCTCCCCATTTTATGGTAGATTTTTATAGGAGGTCTATTTAGGACAAATTTAGCGATGAATGCCCTCCTCACACTTCTGTGTGCAGCTATTTCTACGATTTTTATTTGTCTATTTATAGTAAAAACTATAGCTATGATTTAAGCTTCTCGTCCAAGCGGGTGAAAGGAATCCTGGCCCCTTAAAATACACCTTCTTTCACTCCTGATGCGAGAAAAACCTTTTTTTTAACGTGCATGCAGCAAGTTACAAGCATAGCTTCAACTCTGCTAATGTGTGTTCATGAGTACAAAAAGTGGAACGCGCATTAAAACATTTTACCTTTAAACAATGAAATTTAAAAAAACGAAGTTTTTCAGAGGGAAGTAAAGAGCGAAGTTATCAATTAGTATTAATCCTACGCCCGAGGCATGGATATGCGTGCAGTTTCAACGATATATACCTTACCACGGTCATTCATCTATTACTAGGAGTAGTATATGCCTTAGCAGACAGGTTTGTGAGCCAACACCTTTTTTCTGGGCCAATCAGAGATGTTTCTACTAAGGGTGCTCCACATACAATAACTTGATTAATATAAAAGACTTTTTTTACTATAAAATATTGTTTCTACTAGCGATACAGGCAAGTCGGACATCTTTATGAGTCCAAACCTGTCAAAGAGATTGATAACCTCTAGCTTAAAGGCATCTCATCGGGTTTGGTTAAGAATGCATCATGGGTAATTACACAACGGTGAATGATGTGATAGAGTCATAATTTTTTGAAGTTGAAAATTATAACAGTTTGCGTAAAAGATAACTCAATTCGCGAAACAGGTATTCCATTGGTTAAGAATGCGTCGCGGCTATTTAAAGAATGAGGAATGGAATGCTACAGTCAGAAATATTTTAAGTGGAAAGTTGTATCATTGCGTAAACTAACCCAATTTGCGAAAAAAGGTATAGCATTTGCGAATTGGATTGTATGATGGTGATAAAAAAGAGTTAAACTGCATACCAATTAAGGTAGCTCCGAAGGGGTTGCTTATTCAGAATAACATCGTTGACATGAATCTACGGAAACGATTAACGATGAAAAGATGACCTTGTGACTTGACCTAACTTAACTTCTCGGATGTGTTCTGTATAATACACAAGTACCGTTTGAACAGTGTTGTCAATATAAAATATGCTCTAACATTGTAGTATACTAGAAAGTTGATACTAATAGAAATCTAGATGCCAAGAAAGGAATTTTAATAAAGAAATTCAGAACAATCTATAGAAATCCTTACAAATTAAGTAGTGAGATGGTTATAGGTTTGAATCATCAAGGATCGCAACCATCAATGACCCTAACCACCAATGACCTCAACCTCCAAAGTCCCCCTACCCCCCAACCTCCAAGAGGACCCCTCCCTCCAACTTTTTGGGCCCCCTTCCCCCATTTTTTATACTTTTTTGAAGTTTTTTTTTATCTTTTTTTTATTATTTTTGAACATGATATATTTTTTTTCAACTTTATCTTTTTTACATGTCTTCGAATGAGATAAAACATACTTAAAACATAAGAAATTCACATTAAATATTTTCCAAATTCAAAGTGAAAATGATATATGCTTGCGGCTCTACCAATCGTAGTCCATGCTTGCTCATAGACACGAAACGGCTTTCCCACTGGCACTCTATAGCAGGTTATTGACACTACCTAGTTTTTTGTATGAATTAAAACAGTATTTTTTACGTAGTGGAAGGATAAACACATAATTCATATCTTTAAAAAAGTGAAGATGAAGCATTTTAAGAAAGTGTGTTCACATGATAGTGTTATTGTAGCATTGAATACTGACAAGGAGAAGTATTTGAACTTTGAAACAAGTACAAGTGGTAGCACTATTGAAAACGTATGCATGAGTTGTCATAACAGTATGGAATTAAATTTCTTTGGAGTACCAAAAACGTCAATTCTTATGATGGTGGATATGTGAGATTGAGATCTACGGATATGATTGCACTCAAAAAGAATTCCAACATAAAAATAATAGTTGATGAGGAGGGGCATCTTCTTGCTACTGCTTGTGGTAAAATGTTAACCTGTGTTAAACCCAATCGTCCGCTTTCGGGTATTAGCATTCAAATGAAAGCAAAGGAGAAAAGAAAGGCCTACTCTTCTACTAATATCATAAACCATATCTTGTTTACGTGCCGGAACTGTTACATATGTAAAAATAATCTGATAATAGACAGTGAAATTGCCAGAAAAATAAAAAGGGCACTGGTAGAAAAAATCAATACGGAATATAAAGATGAATCGATGAAAAATAAAGTCCCAGCAAACGTTACTAACATCATTGATCAAACAGTCAATGAACCAAATAATACCAAAGACGAAACTCATATTGAGCCTGTCGATGACAAACCAGTAAAAATTGTGCATAACTCAAAATGGAATAATGATTATTCTACTAATTACGAACTAAGAGAAGACAATAGCTACGGTAGCAAGCGAGAACATGGTGAACTATCTTATGGAACAGAATCAAAATGTCCAAAGTTTTTCATTGATATTAATAATGTATAATAATGTATCTACCATATTTTTATATTGATATTCAACATGTCATTATTTCATTAAAAATATTTTATCTATTACTTTGTTATATTCCCATTATTTCTAGGATAAGCTAGCAGGTTCATAGAGGTTCTATTAGAAACTGAGATAGGTTAACAGATACACATACAGACAGAGTGAGAAACACATTCAAATAGATTGATTCAGACGAGCAAACCGACAAAGACAGACACTGGAGCAAGCAGGTTCCAACCCAGACATACTGGCTTAGAGAAAATTGTAAATAAGTAACAAACTCTTTCTTGAATTCACCTTTTGGATACAAAATACAGAAATTTAATTCAACAAAATATGAAAACATTGTAAGTAAGTAACAAACTCTTTCTTGAATTCGCCTCTTGGATACACAATACGGACATTTTATTCAAGAAATTATGAAAAAATTGTAAGTAAGTAGCATATTCTTTCGTGGGTTCACCTGTTGGAAACACAATACGGAAATTTCCTTTAAGAAATTATGAAAAAATTGCAAGTAAGTAGTAAACTCGTTCTTGAATTCACCTCTTGGATACAGAATACGAAAATTTCATTCAAGAAATTGTGAAACAATTGTAAGTAAGTAACAAACACCTTCTCGAATTTGCCTCCTGGATACCCAGTACGGAATTCTCATTCAAGAAATTACAAAATTTTTGTAAGTAAGTAACAAACTATTTCTTGAATTCACCTCTTGGATACACAATACAGAAATTTCCTTCAAAAAATTATGAAAAAATTGTAAGTGAGTAACAAACCCTTTATTGATTTCACCTTCTCGATACACAATCAGGAGTTCTCATTCAAGAGATTATGGAAAAATTTTATGGATACACAATACAGAAATTTAGTTCAGGAACTTATAAAACAAAATTGTAAGTAAGTAAAAAAACTCTTTCTTGAAGTCACCTCTTGGTTACACAATGCAGAAATTTCAATCAAGAAATTGTGAAAAAAATTGTAAGTAAGAAAAAACACCTTCTTGAATTCGCCTCCTGGATTGAAAAAATTGCAAGTAAGTAACAAACTCTTTCTTGAATTCGCCTCTCGGATACAAAATACAGAAACTTCATTCAATTAACTATGACAAAACTGTAAGCAAGTAACAAACTCTTTCTCGAATTCACCTCTTGGATACACAATACGACAATTTCATTCAAGAAATTATGAAAAAATTGTAAGTACGTAACAAACCCCTTCTTGAATTCGCCTCTTGGATACACAATACAGACATTTCATTAAAAAAGTTATGAAAAAATTGTAAGTAAGTAACAAACTCTTTTTTGGATTCACCTCTTGGATACACAATACAGAAATTTCCTTCAAGAAATTATGAAAAAATTGTAAGTGAGTAACAAACCCTTTATTGATTTCACCTCCTAGATGCACAATCCGGAGTTCTCATTCAAGAGATTATGAAAAAATTGTAAGTAAGTAACAAACTCTCTCTTGAATTCCCCTCTCGGATACACAATACAGAAATTTAGTTCAGGAAATTATAAAACAAAATTGTAAGTAAGTAAAAAAACTCTTTCTTGAAGTCACCTCTTGGTTACACAATGCAGAAATTTCAATCAAAAATTGTGAAAAAAATTTTAAGTAAGAAAAAACACCTTCTTGAATTTGCCTCCTGGATTGAAAAAATTTCAAGTAAGTAACAAACTCTTTCTTGAATTCACCTCTCGGATACAAAATACAGAAATTTCATTCAAGAAACTATGACAAAATTGTGAGCAAGTAACAAATTCTTTTTCGAATTCACCTCTTGGATACACAATACGAAAATTTCATTCAAGAAATTCTGAAAAAATTGTAAGTAAGTAACAAACACCTTCTTGAATTCACCTCTTGGATACACAATACAGACATTTCATTCAAGAAATTATGAAAAAATTGTAAGTAAGTAACAAACTCTTTCTTGAATTCGCCTCTTGGACAAACAATACAGAAATTTCATTCAATATGAAAAAATTGTAAGTAAGTAGGAAACTCTTTCGTGGATTAACCTCTTGGATACACAATACGGAAATTTCCTTCAAAAAATTATGAAAAATTTTAAGTAAGTAGAAAACTCTGTCTTGAATTCACCTCTTGGATACACAATATAGAAATTTCCTTCTAGAAATTATGAAAAAATTGTAAGTGAGTAACAAATTCTTTATTGATTTCACCTCTTGGATACACGATACGGAATTCTCATTCAAAAAAATTATGAAAAAATTGTAAGTAAGTAACAAACTCTTTCTTGAATTCGCCTCCCGGATACACAATACAGACATTTAATTCAGGATATTATAAAAAAAATTGTAAGTAAGTAACAAACTCTTTCTTGAACTCACCTCTGAAGAGGATTCTAAACAGGATTCTGAACTGGATGAACAGGATTCTTGTTAGAGTTAGAAACATATTAAGAGGGGGATTTATCATTATTCAGTCTGACATTTTATTTTTCAGAAATAAGAAAATCCACGTACTGACACATTTTCACCACCACATCTGCTGCCCTCTTTTCACCTTTAGTCTTAGATGGCAGCACACCAGCTCGAGTATAAGGGCGTGGTGAGAGACTTACAAAAAGTAAGGTTCATTTAGGTTCACTTATCGTGGCGCCACGATAAGTGAACCTAAATGAACCTAACTTTTTGTATGTCTCTCACTGCGCCCTTTTACTTAAGACAGTGTGCTGCCATCTATGACTAAATGGGAAAAGAGGGCAGCAGATGTGGTGGTGAAAATGTGTCATTACGTGGATTTTCTTATTTCTGAAAAATAAAATGTCACACTGAATTTTGATAAATCTCCCTCTTAATATGTTTCTAACTCTAAAAATAATCCCTTTCATCTCTCTTTCTTAGGGCTATTTTGTTGTTGTAGTGTTGTATTGTGGCTTACCTTGACACTGTTACATTCTGTTGATGTTTCAAATTTTATTTTGAAATTTATTCGTTGAATTGTATGGTGTTTTTACTTGCAATTTTTTCATAGTTTCTTGAATGTAATTTCTGCATTGTGTAACCAAGAGGTGACTTCAAGAAAGAGTTTGTTACTTACTTACAATTTTGTTTATAATTTCGTGAATTAAATTTCTGTATTGTGTATCCGGGAGGCGAATTCAAGAAAGAGTTTGGTATTTACATACAATTTTTTCATAATTTCTTGAATTAGAATTCAGTATTGTGTATCCAGGAGGTGAAATCAATAAAGAGTTTGTTACTCAATTACAATTTTTTCATAATTTCTTGAAGGAAATTTCTGTATTGTGTTTCCAAGAGGTGAATCCACGAAAGAGTTTGTTACTTACTTACAATTTTTTCATAATTTCTTGAATGAGATTACCGTATTGTGTATCCAACAGGTGAATTCAAGAAAGAGTTTGTTACTTACTTACAATTTTTTCATAATTTCTTGAATGAAATTTCTGTATTGTGCACCCAAGTGACGACTTCAAAAAAGTTTTTGTTACTTACTTACAATTTGTTCATAATTTCTTGAATGAAATTTCCGTATACTGTATCCAAGAGGTGAATTCAAGAAAGAGTTTACTACTTACTTACAATTTTTCATAATTTCTTTAAGAAAATGTCTGTATTGTGTGTCCAAGAGGTGAATTCATGAAAGAGATTGCTACTTACTTACAATTTTTTCATAATTTCTTGAATGAAATTTCTGTATTGTTTGTCCAAAAGGAGAATTGAAGAAAGAGTTTGCTACTTACATAGAATTTTTCACAATTTCTTGACTGAAATCTCGTTAGCGTATAACCAAGAGGTGAATTCAAGAAAGAGTTTGCTACTTTATTTAGAATTTTTTCGTTGTTTCTTGAATGAAATTGTTGTATTGTCTATCTAACAGATGAATTCAAGAAAGAGTTTGTTACTTACTTACAATTTTTTCATAGTTTCTTGAATGAAAATTCTGTACTGTGTATCCAAGAGGCAAATTCAAGAAAGTGTTTCTTATTTACTTGCAATTTTTTCATAATTTCTTGAATGAAATTTCCGTATAGTGCATCCAAGAGGTGAATTCAAGAGAGTTTGTTACTTGCTTACAATTTTGTCATAGTTTCTCGAATGAAATTTCTGTATTTTGTGTCCAAGAGGCGAATTCAAGAAAGAGTTTGTTACTTACTTAAAATTTTTTCATAGGTTCTTGAATGAAATGTCTGTATTGTGTATCCAAGAGGCGAATTCAAGAAGGTATTTATTACTTACTTACCATTTTTTCATAATTTCTTAAATGAAATTTCCGTATTGTGTATCCAAGAAGCGAATTCAAGAAAGAGTTTGTAACTTACTTAAAATTTTTTCATAATTTCTTGAATGAAATGTCTGTATTGTGTATCCGAGAGGTGAATTCAAGAAAGAGTTGTTTACTTACTTGCAATTTTTTCAATCCAGGAGGCGAATTCAACAAGGTGTTTGTTACTTACTTACAATTTTTTCACAATTTTCTTGAATGAAATTTCTGCATTGTGTAACCAAGAGGTGACTTCAAGAAAGACTTTGTTGCTTATTTACAACTTTTTCATAATTTCTTGAATTAGAATTCTTTATTGTGAATCCAGGAGGTGAAATCAATAAAGAGTTTGTTACTCACTTACAATTTTTTCATAATTTCTTAAAGGAAATTTCTGTATTTTGTATCCAAGTGGTGAATTCAAGAAAGAGTGTACTACTTGCTTACAATTTTTTCATTATTTCTTGAAGGAAATTTCCGTATTGTGTATCCAAGAGGTGAACTCACGAAAGAGTTTGCTACTTACTTACAATTTTTTCATAATTTCCTGAATGAAATGTCTGTATTGTGTATCCAAGAAGCGAATTCAAGAAGGTGTTTGTTACTTACTAACAATTTTTTCGTAATTTCTTGAATGAAGTTTCCGTATTGTGTATCCAAGAGGTGAATTCAAGAAAGAGTTTGTTACTTGCTTAAAATTTTGTCATAGTTTCCTGAATGAGATTTCTGTATTTTGTATCCCAGAGGCGAATTCAAGAAAGATTTTGTTACTTACTTACCATTTTTTTTACAATTTCTTGAATGAAATTTCTGCATTGTATAACCAAGAGGTGACTTCAAGAAAGAGTTTGGTTCTTACTTTCAATTTTTTAATAATTTCCTGAATTAAATTTCTCTATTGTGTATCCGGGAGACGAATTGAAAAAAGAGTTTGTTACTTACTTACAATTTCTTCTTAATTTCTTGAATGAGAATTCCGTATTGTGTATCCAGGAGGTGAAATCAATAAAGATTTTACTACTCACTTACAATTTTGTCATAACTTCTTGAAGGAAATTTCTGTATTGTGTATCCAAGAGGTGAATTCAAGAAAGACTTTGCTACTTACTTATAATTTTTTCATAATTTCTTAGAGGAAATTTCCGTATTGTCTATCCAAGAGGCGAAACCACGAAAGAGTTTGCTACTTACTTACAATTTGTTCATAATTTCTTGAATAAAATTTCAATATTGTGTATCCAGGTGGTCAATTCAAGAAAGATTTTGTTACTTACTTACAATTTTTTCATATTGAATGAAATTTTCGTATTGTGTATCCAAGAGGTGAATTCAAGAAATAGTTTGTTACTTACTTACAATTTTTTCATAATTTCTTGAATGATAATTCCATATTGTGTATTCAGGAGGCGAATTCAAGAAGGTGTTTGTTACTTGCCTACAATTTTGTCATAGTTTCTTGAATGAAATATCTGTATTGTGTATCTGAGAGGCGAATTCAGGAAAGAGTTTGTTACTTACTTACAATTTTTTCAATCCAGGAAGCGAATACAAGAAGGTGTTTGTTACTTACTTGCAATTTTTTCACAATTTCTTGAATGAAATTTCTGCATTGTGTAACCAAGAAGTGACTTCAAGAAAGAGTTTGTTACTTAATACTATATTGTTTATAAATTCCTGAATTAAATTTTTTTATTGTGTAACCGGAAGGCAAATTCAAGAAAGACTTTGCTACTTACTTACAAATTTTTTTGTAATTTCTTCAATGAGAATTCCGGATTGTGTATCCAGGAGGTGAAATCAATAAAGAGTTTGTAACTCCCTTACAATTTTTTCATAATTTCTTGAAGGAGATTTCTGTATTGTGTATCCAAGAGGTGAATCCACGAAAGAGTTTGATACTTACTTACAATCTCTTATAATTTCTTGAATGAAATTTCCATATTGTGTATCCAAGAGGTGAATTCAGGAAAGAGTTTGTTACTTACTTACAATTTTTCATAATTTCTTGAATGAAATTTCCGTATTGTGTATCCAAGAGGCGAATTCAAGAAATAATTTTTTTACTTAATTACAATTTTTTTATAATTTCTTGAATGAGAATTCCGTATTGTGTATCCAGGAGGTGAATTCAAGAGGGCTTTTGTTACTTACTTACAATTTTTTCATAATTTCATGACTGAAATTTCCGTATTGTGTATCCAAGAGGTGAATTCTAGAAAAAGTTTGTTACTTGCTTACAATTTTGTCATAGTTTCTTGAATGAGATTTCTGTATTGTGTATCCGAGAGGAGAATTCAAGAAAGAGTTTGTTACTTACATGCAATTTTTTCAATCCAAAAGGCAAATTAAAGAAGGTGTTTGTTACTTACTTACAATATTTTCACAATTACTGAATGAAATTTCTGCATTTTGTAACCAAGAGGTGACTTCAAGAAAGAGTTTGTCACTTACTTACAATTTTTTTTAATTTCCTGAATAAAATTTATGTATTGTGTATCCGGGAGGCAAATTCAAGAAACAGTTTGTTACTTACTTACAAGTTTTTCACAATTTCTTAAATGAAATTTCTGTATTGTGTAACCAAGAGGTGACTTCAAGAAAGAGTTTGTTACTTACTTACAATTTTTTTATAATTTCCTGAATGAAATTTCGCTATTGTGTATCCGGGAGAGGAATTCAAGAAAAAGTTTGTTACTTACTTACAATTTTTTTCATAATATCTTTAATGAGAATTCCGTATTGTGTATCCAGGAGATGAATTCCAAAAAGAGTTTATTACTTACTTACAATTTTCTCATAATTTCTTGAATGAAATTGCTGTATTGTTTGTCCAAGAAGCGAATTCAAGAAAGAGTTTGTTACACAATTACAATTTTTTCATAGTTTCTTGAAGGAAATGTCTGTATTTTTTATCCAAGAGGTGAATTCAGGACAGAGTTTGATACTTAATTACAATTTTTTTATGATTTGTTGAATGAAATTTCTTTATTATGTATTCAAGAGGCGAATAGAAGGAAGAACTTGTTACTTAATTACAATTTTTTCATAATTTCTAGAATGAAATTTCTGTATTTTGTATCCAAGAGGCGAATTCAAGAAAGAGTTTGTTACTTACTTACAATGTTTTCATAATTTGTTGAATGAAATTTCTGTATTGTGTATACAAGAGGTGAATTCAAGAAAGAGTTTGTTACTTATTTACTATTTTCTCTAAGCCAGTGTGTCTGGGTGGGTGCCTGCTTGTTGCAGTGTCTGTCTTTGTCGGTTTTTATGTCTGAATCTATCTATTTGTATGTGTTTGTCACTCTCTCTGTATGTGTATCTGTTAAACTATCTCAGTTTCTAATAAAACCTTTATGAACATGCTAGCGTACCCTAGAAATAATGGGAATATAACAAAGCAATTGATAACATATTTTTAATGAAATAATTACATGTAGAATATCAATATAAATATATGGTATATACATTATTATACATTATTAATATCAATGAACAACTTTGGACATTTTGAATCAGTTCCATAAAATAGTTCACCTTGTTCTCTCTTGCTACTGTAGCTATTGTCTTCTCTTAGTTTGTAATCAGTAGAATAATCATTATTCCATTTTGAGTTATACACAATTTTTACATCGACAATCTTAATATCAGTTTCGTCTTTTGTATTATTTGGTTCATTGACTGTTTGATTAATGATGTTAGTAACGTTTCCTGGGACTTTTTTTTCATCGATTCATCTTTATATTCCTTAGTGATATTTTCTGCCCACGCCTTTTTTAATTTTCTGGAAATTTCACTGTCTATTATCAGATTATTTTTACATAGGTAACAGTTCCGGCACGTAGACAAGATATGGTTTATGATATTAGTAGAAGAGTGGGCCTTTCTTTTCCCGTTTGCTTTCATTTGAATGCTAATACCCGAAAGCTGACGATTGGGTTTAACACTGGTTAACATGTTACCACAAGCACTAGGAAGAAGATACCCCTCCTCATCAACTATTATTCTTATGTTGGCATTCTCTTTGAGTGCAATCATCTTCGGAGATCTCAATCTCGCATATCCACCATCATAAGAGTTGAATTTTTTTGGTACTCCAAAGAAATTTAATTCCTTACTGTTTTGACAACGCATGCATACGTTTCCGATAGTGCTACCACTTGTACTTGTTTCATAGTTTAAATACTTCTCCTTGTCAGCATTTAATGCTACAATAACACTATCATGTGAACACACTTTCTTGAAATGCTTCATCTTCACTTTTTAAAGATATGAATTATGCGTTTATCCTTCCAATACGTAAATAATACTGATTTAATACATGCAATAAACTAGGTAGTGTCGAAAACCTTCCATAGAGTGCCAGTTGGAAAGCCTGTCGTGTCTATGAGCAAGCATGGAGTACGATTGTTAGAGCCGCAAGCATATTTCATGTCATTTTAAGATACATTAAAAAAAAGTTGAATAATTTTGAAGTCCAAAAAAAGTGGTACTACAAACATTATTTTTCTAATAGTGAAGGTCACGATTAAAATATCTATATCATTTTTATTTTGAATTTGGAAAATATTGAATGTGAATTTCTTATGTTTTAAGTATGTTCCTTCTCATTCGAAGACATGTAAAAAAAAGTTGAAAAAAATATATCATGTTAAAAAAATTAAAAAAAAGTTAAAAAAAACTTCAACAAAAAAAAGTATAAAAAATGGGGGGAGGAGGGCCAGAAAAGTTGGGGGGAGGGGGCCCCTTGGAGTTTGGGGGTAGGGGACTTTTAGAGTTTGGGGTTCTTGGTGGTTAGGGTCATTGATGGTTGCGATCCTTGATGCTTCAAGCCTTTAACCATCTCACTACTAGATTTCTAAGGATTTCTATGGATTGTTCTGAATTTCTTTATTAAAGTTCTTTTCTTGGCATCTACATTTTTATTAGTATCAACTTTTTAGTATACTACGTGTTAGAGCATATTTAATATTGACAACACAGTTAAAACGGTACTTGTCTATTATACAAAACACATTCGAGAAGTTAAGTTAGGTCAAGTAACAAGGTCATCTTGTCATCTTTAATCGTTTCCGTAGATTGATGTCAACGATGCTATTCTGAATTAGCAATCCCTTCGGAATTACCTTAGCTGGTATGCAGTTTAACCCTTTTTTATCACCATCATACAATCCAATTCGCAAATGCTATACCTTTTTTCGTAAATTGAGTTAGTTTACGCAATGATACAACTTTCAACTTAAAATAATTCTGACTGTAGCATTCCATTCTTTAATTATCCTCAATGCATTCTTAACCAATGGAATACCTTTTTCGCAAATTGAGTTATCTGTTACGCAAAATGATATAACTTTCAACTTGAAACAATTATGACTCTATCACATCATTCACCGTTCTGTAATTACCCATAAAGCATTTTTAACCAAACCCGATGAGATGTCTTTCAGCTAGAGGTTATCAATCTCTTTGACAGGTTTTGACTCATAAAGATGTCTGACTTGCCTGTATCGCTAGTAGGAACATTATTTTATAGTAAATAAAAACCTTTTATGCTAATCAAGTTATCGTATGTGGAGCACCATTAGTAGAAACATCTCTGATTGGCCCAGAAAATAGGCGTTGGCTGAGAAACTTGTGTGCTAAGGCATGTACCACTCCTAGTAATACATCAATGACCGTGGTAAGGTATATATAGTTGAAACTGCACACATATACATGCCTCAGGCGTAGTATTGATACTAATTTGTAAGATACTACTTCTAACACATATCATTAAAACTAGTGCAAACAAATCAACTGGTGATATTTCCCTTTGTTTGTAGGATTACAGATAACTAGCGCTTTACTGAAAACACAAAAGTAGTAGTATAAGGGGTAAAGGTACAGGGGGCAAATTGTATAAAGCGACCAGATTACGATATATTCTGACCAAAAGCTATATGCAATGCTAAACTAGATCATATAAACGCAAATGCATTACTAAACTAGATCATATAACGCATTCAGAACCGGTTATATTCGGACCAAAAACTGTATGCAATGCTGGTTGAACATCGTATAAACCAATCAGAACACGTTATATTTGGACTAAAAGCTGTAGGCAATACTGGATGAGATCTGAGATACCTTTTGATACCTGCAATTATGTAGGTCAATGACCCAATTAAGGTGTTCGTCCAGTATAGCATAAATCATGATATACGTTCAGTATAACATAGCATTCAAATGGTCTGAAGGGTCTTAACTCAGGATATCCAGATAAAACCAAGAGGTAATAATAAGAATATATTTTTTGTTTTTATTTGGATTGAATGAAACCGGTAAAGGGTTGACATTTTAATCGCCTATCAACTAAAGGTAAGGTTGAGGGAAAAGTGACTCCCACGTAACATTATATAAATGTTAGAATATGATTGGAATATATTTATCCTTTCACAATTCGGTTGATTCGATTCACCTAGCTTCACTTCTTGGCTGTGGTCGCTATAATACACAAGTAGCAAGGGAGGAGTGCGAATAATATAAAATATGGTTTGGTACTGGAGTCTGCATAAAGTTGAAACTAATAAAGTTGTAGGTGCCAAGAAAAAAATTGTAATCTATAAATCTAGATCAATCCTTAGAAACCTAGTACAATCCTTAGAAATCAAGTAGTGAGGTGAGTACGGATTTGATAAGTGGTAATTGAAGGGAGGGGACAACCTTGCACCTTTAGTTTTCTGCTCCTGCTTAAGTTTAAAAAAATATATTTTTTGTCATTTCATTGGAATAGGAACTTTTTTTATTTTAAAAAAGGGGGAAAACAACCAAAAGTGCACTTTCTGGGAATTTGCTGTCAAGTTTATAAAATGCGACTAGGTATAATAAGCTTTTAAATGAGCCCACTAAACAGCTCTTTTTTGTTACAGTAGCCTTCTAGTTTCTGATAGTCAGTAGGTGATTTGTAAAGCCCTGACTTCATTATGGCTTTTTCAGGCGAAGTGCGCCAAGTAAAAACAACTTTTTGCTCATCAAAAAATAAAATAGACCTACATCATTGCAGGCATCAAAAGTATCTCAGATCTCATCGAGTATTGCATACAGCTTTTAGTCAAAATATAACCTGTTCTGATTGGTTTATGCGATGTTCAACCACTATTGCATGCAATTTTTGGTCCGAATATAACCGGTTCTGAATGCGTTATAGGATCTAGTTTAGTATTGCATATAGATTTTGGTCAGAATGTATCGTAATCTGGTCGCTTTATACGATGTGCCCCCTCTACCTTTACCCCTTATACTACTGCTTTTGTGTTTTCAGTAAAGCGCTAGTTATCTGTAATGCTACAAACAAAGGGAAATTTCACCAGTTAATTTGTTTGCACTAGTTTTATTGATATGTGTTAGAAGTAGTATCTTATCAATTAGTATCAATCCTACGCCTGAGGCATGGATATGTGTGCAGTTTCAACAATATATACCTTACCACGGTCATTCATCTATTACTAGGAGTCGTATATGCCTTAGCAGACAGGTTTCTGAGCCAACGCCCATTTTCTGGGCCAATCAAAGATGTTTCTACTAACGATGCTCCACATATGATAACATGATTAGTATAAAAGGTTTATTTTATACTATAAAATAATGTTTCTACTAGCGATACAGGCAAGTCGGACATCTTTATGAGTCAAAACCGTTCAAAGATTGATAGCCTCTAGCTTAAAGGCATTTCACCGGGTTTGGTTAAGAATGCATCATGGGTAATTACAGAACGGTGAATGATGTGATAGAGTCATATTTGTTTTGCGTAAAGAGAATTTTGCGTAAAAGAGCATATAAAATATGCTCTAACATTGTAGTATACTAAAAAGTTTATATTAATAAAAATGTAGATGCCAAGAAAAGAATTTTAATAAAGAAATTCAGAACAATCCTTAGAAATCCTAACCACCAAGGACCTCAACCTCCAAAGTCCTCCTACCCCCAAACGTCCAAGGGGACCCCTCCCCCCACCGTTTTGGGCCCCCGTCCCCCCATTTTTTATACTTTTTTAGAAGTTTATTTTTGAAGTTTTTTAACTTTTTTTTATTATTTTTGAACATTGTATATTTTTTCAACTTTTTTTTACATGTCTTCGAATGAGATAAAACACACTTAAAACATAAGAAATTCACATTTAATATTTTCCAAATTCAGAATCAGAGTAATATAGATATTTTAATCTTGACCTTTACTGTTAAAAAAATATTGTTTGTAGTAACACTTTTTTTTTTGGACTGAATTTTTTTTGGACTTCGAAATTATCCAATTTTGGTTTTACGTATCTTAAAATGACATGAAATATGATTGCGGCTCTATCAATCGTACTCCATGCTTGCTCATATACATGACGCAGCTTTCCCACTGGCACTGTATGGTAGGTTTTCGACACTACCTAGTTTATTGCATGTATTAAATCAATATTTTTTACGTAGTGGAAGGATAAACACATACTTCATATCTTTAAATAGTGAAAATGAAGCATTTTAAGAAAGTGTGTTCACAAGATAGTCTTATTGCTGCATTGAATGCTGACATGGAGAAGTTTTTGAACTATGAAACAAGTACAAGTTATAGCACTATCGGAAACGTATGCATGCGTTGTCATGACAATAAGCAATTAAATTTCCTTGGAGTACCCAAAAAATTGAAATTTTATGAAGGTGGATGTGCGAGAGTGAGATCACCACAGATGATTGCACTCAAAGAGAATGCCAACATAAGAATAATAGTTGATGAGGAGGGGCATTTTCTTGCTAGTGCTTGTGGTAACATGTTAACCAGTGTTAAACCCAATCGTCAGCTTTCGGGTATTAGCATTCAAATGAAAGCAAAGGGGAAAAGAAAGGCCTACTCTTCTACTAATATCATAAATCATATCTTGTCTACGTGCCGGAACTGTTACCTATGTAAAAATAATGTGATAATAGACAGTGAAATTGCTAGAAAAATAAAAAGGGTATGGGCAGAAAATATCACTAAGGAATATAAAGATGAATCGATGAAAAAAAAAGTCCCAGCAAACGTTACTAACATCATTGATCAAACAGTCAATGAACCAAATAATACCAAAGACGAAACGGATATTAGGACTGTAGATGACACACCAGTAAAAATTGTGTATAACTCAAAAAGGAATAATGATTATTCTACTGATTACGAACTAAGAGAAGACAATAGCTACAGTAGCAAGAGAGAACATGGTTTACTATTTTATGGAACTGATTCAAAATGTCCAAAGTTGTTCATTGATATTAATAATGTATTTACCATATATTTATATTGATATTCTACATGTAATTATTTCATTAAAAATATGTTATCTATTGCTTTGTTATATTCCCATTATTTCTAGGGTATGTTAGCATGTTCATAGAGGTTTTATTAGAAACTGAGATAGGTTAACAGTGCTAGCTCAAGAGAAATGTGCTTGTAGGCTTAGGAGTTATTTGACCTGTTCAAAAAAAGAAAAGCCGTTCATTGCTTACAAATGAATCGCAATTTTAAAAAAGATCATTTCTTGTGTATGTACGATAAATGGTATTATAAACTAACTCTGGTTTCATTTCAAAAATTTTGGGAGGAATTACCTGAATTCTTCTACATAACTGTTTTCATTTGTTTTTCTTGCTCTTTGGACGCACAGTCTTGCGTATGGAGAGAATATTATAGCAGAATTGTCAAGTAAATAATTTGAATAAGTAAGTATAAGAATAAGTAATCTTTCTTTTAATATACAACTTTCAGTAGATCCAGAACCACGTGTCGACACTTCTCCAACCACTAAGTGGCAAGGGATCGGGGTCAGGAGCTTAATTTCTTATAGGACAGAGGGAGCAAATGCCTCTCCTAGACCACAGACTTGGAGGAGGAACTTACGGGAGGTATTCTTGCAAAACTACAGTTAAGGGTTTTGGACCATAACTATTACAAATATGATGTCTTTTTATACTTCCAAGCTTTTCAAACAGTTCATGGTAACCAACTGTAAGCAAGAGGCGACCCGGCTCAATAGTAACCGAAACTCTAGAAAAACAGAATTTTGATATCAGTAGATACATAAAAAGAATTGGATTTTTATGCCAATTTTAGATATGTAAGTTTAATCAAGTTTAGTCCTACCCATCAAAAGTTACAAGCCTGAAAAAATTTGCCTTACTTTCGAAAAAGGGGGAAACACCTCTTAAAAGTCATAGAATCTTAATGAAAATCGCATCATGAGATTCAGTGTACCAGAGAACTTTACTGTAGAGGTTTCAAGCTCCTATCTTCAAGAATGTGGAATTTGTATTTTTTGCCAGAAGAAAGATCACGGATGCGTGTTTATTTGTTTTTTCTTTTTTCCCAGGGATGATCGTATCGACCCAAAGGGTCCTAGAATGTCGCGAGAGGGCTCATTCGAGCGAAAATTAAAAGTTGTAGTGCCCTTTCTAAGTGACCAAAAAAATTGGAGGGCAATTAGTATGACTTTTTCCAAAAAGCTGCATATTCATGTACAAGCTATGCTCACCATTCTACCATCGGAGACTCTTGACCATTCTACAGTAGCCAGAGTAAAAAGCGCAACTTCATATCTCGAGGGTTTACTGAATAATTAACAATTACCATTTCATTATTGCATTTTGGTTTTTCTTTTTTGGCATCTAGTTAAATCAAAGAATGAATAGTAAAGCTTATAATAACTTAATATTACTAGGAGACTAAAAATTTGTAATAAAACCTTATTGCTTTCCTATAAACCAGCATCATTCATTTATACAGAAAGGTTACCCCAGATGTGGTTCAAACTTGACGCCTTGGAATTGTAAGGCCTACGCTCTACTACAGAGCCAGCAACGCTTTTATATTTTGAGAGAAAATACAGTTTGAGACAATATCGAAAGTATTATATAAAGGGCCGATACTGTTCACTATAAATGGGGCCTATGGTAGTTTCATCGGATATAGCTGAAAACCTAGTAAAGAACAAAACACGTCACATAGTAACTAAAAGCTAAGATAATTACATAAAAGATCGATGTAAAATCAAATCGATGAATTCGTTTGTCAATTTTATTTATATGTTTGCAATATTTGCATTACCTACTTAAGAAGCGACACCAAAGTGTTGTTTTTTGTCAGGGCGTAATTTGTTATGGGGTAGGAGGTAACTGCCCCTTCCAGATGCCAGTTTCCTCCCTGACCCTTGTTTGCCCCCCCCCCCAGCTGAAATTTAGTTTCTTCAAAATTATTGTCAAAACTAACAAGAAGCCTGTATAATTAAGAGAAACGAACCAGTTTTCCTTAGTAATCCTTTGCATTTATGGTACTATAAGGCTTTTTTATTTTCTCACTGACATTTTCACTTGATCTGGGAATGTTTGCTCCACCTTTGCCCCCCTCCAGGGTTTTGACGAAATTACGCCCCTGTTTATTATGCTATATCACACTTACGTATGGTAGAGCTGATAAAAATCATGTAGTTATGAGGAATAGCTTTCAAATGAGCCATTAAACGTCACTCTAAAAAGTTCTGGTAGCCCAGTAGCCCCAGATTTTCCACTTGAGACACAAGCCAAACAAAATACCGTTTTTTAGTGCCATTTGGAACTTGCTAATGGTAGAATTTATAGGAAGGAAGGACGTTTGTATGAACACTATCTTTTATATGAGCTACTAAAAATTTGTCTAAGATGCAGGCGATACCAAAACGCCCAATAACAATACGCACATTCCAATACGCGTTATATCGATACGTCCGTACCAATACAGCGTACAGCTCTTTCCCCAGCGACTATGGAGGGTCATATCATCACTAAACCATAGATACTGGACCTTTGAACTATGTTGAACAACATGGCTGTCTCAAAATTTTGATTGGATGACTTTGGGGGGAAGGGACCTGTAGGGAGGGGTCTTGTTGCCCTCTAAGCTTTTTGGTCACTTAAAAAGGGCACTTAAAAATTTAACTCCCTTTCGAATGAGCTATTACGCGTCTCTATATGATGCTCTGGCAACCACCTTTCCCTGCTAGAAAAAAAAAGAATAAAAAAAGGGAGACAGATCAGTGCTACCGATGCAAAAAAGCGATTTTCTTTCTTGTTCAAGAAGGGGGAATGTAATTTCTCTGTAAAAGGTTTTCGACCATGCTGATTCCAATGGTACATTTAAATCTGACACCATTTTCGACGGGTTTCAGGTTTTCTTTTCGAAATCAACATAATTTTTCGCAATAAACTTTATTTTTAAGACAAACGGAAATAACAGTCACCGTTCCAGAAACAGTCTCAAATGGCAATTTTTGTCACTATGTAGCTTTTTTTTCTAAACGCAGTTTTTAACTTTCGGTTACTATGGGCTGTGGTTCACTCTTTGCTAGGTTGCAGCTACCGCTGCAACCATGATAATCCTATGGAGCTTAATAAGTACATAGATTAAATATTTAGAATGTAATTTTTTCCCAGCCTATTCAAATTGAATACGAAACGTACACTCATTTTGGAGTTATTACGGTTGTTGAACTATAAAAACTCAAAAAGAGGGTATGATCAGTCTATCTTCTGGTGGTCCTATTTTTGCTCCCTAAATGACCTGCTTTACTCGCTGCTATACGTTTGCTGAACCTGTTGAAGCCCTGTATTCTTAGGGCTAAATTCACCAGAATACCACTGACCATTCAGGTCACTATGGAAAATGGGAAGGAATCTAACTCTAAATTTTCCATTCATTTCGAGGAACATATTTCGACTAAGCGTAAAATTTAGGTACAGACGAGATGACAACTTCCCTTTTACTGTGGACACATTTAGATTATAAAATAAATCGTAAAATTCAAATTTATTTTGCAAATAATTAAATATATAACAAAAAATTCAACCGAAAATAAGAAGTAACATTAAAACTTAAAATGAACAAAAATTATTCCATATAAGGGCCCTTATGTTTCAAGAGTTGTTCTTAAGGTATTGGGACAAAAAGTTAAACTTATGTGTAAAGAGCAAGGTATTGATGAGGGGATAGCTTCCCTCACATACAGAATAATTTATGTTTGTTTTAAGGTATAATTTTGCTCCTTACTTTAAGTTGAGAAAACTTGTTATTTCTGTTTAATTTCTGATATTTTCTCAAATAATGCTGGGAAATCCACCTCCCCCTTCATGAAAAATTCCCCCACGCAAAATCCCTTAGTGGAGAATCCTCCCGCTTAAATTTCACCCCGGGCAATTTCATCCTCGCTTAAATTTCCCCTCTAAAAATTTCCAGCGTTCAACTCCCCCTGGAAAATTGTCTTTAACCTACAGCTATTTGAAAAAGGCTTGTTTTCTATTAAATTTCTGATCTTTTTTAAATCATGTCGGATTTTACCCTTCTTAGAAATCTTTCACGAAAATTCCCCCCCCCCCCTCCCCCAACCGAAAACTTCCGCCTGGCAATTCCCCCTGAACAGCTTCACATGTAAAATTGAGTCACCAAAGAGAAAGAAAGATAAATAAAAATAATCTCCTTTTTGGAGATTAGGCTATTATAATAATCTTTTTTTCTTAATCTCCTTTTTGTTACAGCAAGACTACTCTGTTAAACTTTATTGCTGATGCCGGCTGCCGTGAAATAATTAAGATAGTCTGTACGGAAGAATTTGGAATTAGGTAGTGCACAGAAGCCTTTGTAGGTCGAAGCCAACACTCTGCTCCAGACCGCAAGAGAAGGATAGAAAAGGAACTCTGACTCCTTCATGTCTTCAAGCCTGCTGCCAAATGTGATGGGTGAACGTTCAAGTCACCGCAAAGAATAATTGTAGACATTGGATATTTTACCTAATAATACTAGAGGTATCATTTGAAGTATTTAGCTATTTGGCAATTGTTAGGCTACAAAAATTCGAACAACAATTGTGGGTTTCTTTAGGGGGCTCAGCCAAACCCAGAGAACCTATTTGTCCTCCTATAATGGAGATAAACATAGTCCTAAAACTAAACATCTTTAACACCTCCACCATAATTATTCGCGTCCGGTCGATTATGATCGCGTCGGAGAAGGGTATGCTCTTGCATGGGCATTTCATTCCTCAGTATCTTGTGCTTCAGGTTGGCCTTTTTAATGTACATTAAATCAAAAAACAAGTTTTTTCAACTGAAATTAAGGAGCAACATTAAAATTTAAAACGAACAGAAATTGTTATGCATATGAGGGGACTGCCCCCTCCTCAGTGCCTCGGTCTTTACGCTTTTTGTTCCAATTATTTAAAAATGACTCCTGATACACAAGGACCGTTTTATAAGAATAATAATCTCTTTATAAATTCAAAAAACACTTTAGTGTAAAGAGCCAGTTACTGAGCGAGGGGGACAACCCCCTCATATACGTAATAACTTCTGTTCGTTAATTTTGCTCCTTACTTTCAGTGGAAAAAACTTGCTTTTTTATTTAATTTCTGATAGTTTTTTAATTAATGCTGGAAAATCTAGCCCTCCCCCCTTCCATGTAAAATTCCCTTCCCCCACGAAAAATCCTCCAAGGAAAGTCCCACGTAAGCACCCCCACAAGAAAATTCCCCCACCCCCCTCGAAAATATCTTTATACCTCCCAATAGCCAATACTATATGTAAGCAATGGGCAAAATTCATAGCTTGCGGCCCTTCCCTCGGGAACTGTGGGGGGTCAAGTCATCCTCAAAAACATAGTTATTAGATCCTTCGACCATGCAGAAGAAAATGCCTATCTCAAAATTTCGATCGGGCAATTTTGGGTAAAAATGGGGTGGGAGGGGGGGTAGCTGCCCTCCAATATTTTTAATCACTTAAAAAAGGCACTGGAAATTTTTACTTCCGATCAAATGAGACCTCTCCCCATCTTTTAGGATCTCTGGTTTGATATGATCACCCCTGGAAAAAAACAACAACTTACAGACAAACAAATAAACACGCATCCGTGATCTTGCTTGAAAATTCAACATTTTCAAACAGTTCGTGGTAACCGAAACTGTAAAAAACGGAATTTTGATACCAATAGATACATGAAAAGAATCAGATCTTAATGCTTATTTCAAATATGTAAGTTTCAGTAAGTTTAGTCTTATTCGTCAAAAGTTACATGTCTGAGAAAATTTGCCTGATTTTCGAAAAAAGAGGGAAACACCCCCTAAAAGTTATAGAACCTTAATGAAAACCACACCATCAGATTCAGCGTATCAGAAAACCATAATGTCGATGTTTCAAGCTCCTATCTGTAAAAATGTGGAATTTTGTATTTTTTCCCAGAAGAAAGATAACGGATGCGTGTTTATTTATTATTTTTTTTTCCAGGGGTGGCCGTATCGACCCAGTGGTCCTAGAATATCGTGGGAGGGTTCATTCGAACGGAAATTAAAAGTTCTAGTGGTCTTTTGAAGTGACCAAAAAATGGAAGGCAACTAGGCCCCCTCCCACGCTCATTTTTTCTCAAGGTCACCCGATCCAAATTTTGAGATAGCCATTTTGTTCAGCATGGTCGAAAATTTAATAAATATGGCTTTTAAATATGGCTGGGGGGGACTGAAAGTTATGAACTTTATCTAATGTTTGCATATAATATTGGTTATTGGGAAGTATACAGACATTTTCAGAGGGAATTTTTTCTAGTAGCGGGCGGGGAGGTCGGGGGTTTTGTTGTAGGATCTTTCCACGGAGGAAGTTTTCCCGGGAGAAGGGACATTGCTATGAAGGGGGTGCCGGATTTCCCAGTATTATTTAAAAAACCGATCAGAAATTGGAACAAAATTCGATCCTTAGTGTAAAGAGCGAGGTATTGACTAGGGAGCGAACCCCCTAATATACGTATTAAAAATATACGAATATAGAAGTTCATTACGTAGGTTAATTAGTATGTTACGTATATTTATTACTAATAAAAACATTCGTAAATAAAATTAAAACAACTTTCGAGAAAGCCATTTAACCAAATAAACGTAAAATTAGTATGCAAATTTTGTTTTAATTATTCATGGACGGTGAGCCAAAATCAAAACCTGCATTAATTCAAAAATGTTCAAAAATTAAATAAAACAAAACAAATTTTTTAACTGAAAGTAAGGAGCAACATTAAAACTTAAAACGAACAGAAATTATTCCGTATATCAAAGGGGCTGTCCCCGCCTCAACACCTCACTCTTTACGTTAATGTTTTTTGTTGTTTTAAAAAATAAAGTTGTGAGACAGAGTCAAACTTTAGCGTAAAGAGCGAAGCGTTGAGGAGGGGACAGCCCCTTTCATATACGGAATAATTTCTGTTTGTTTTAAGTTTCAATGTTGCTCCTTACTTTCAGTTAAAAAAAACTTGTTTTTTTTATTTAATTGTAAATAAGAGCTTGAAACCACTACAATAGTGTTTCCTGGTATTCTAAATCTCATGGTGTAGTTTTCATTAATATTACTTGATGTTTAGGGGTACTCCCCCCCTTTTCAAAAATTAAGCAAATTTTCTCAGGCTCGTAACTTTTGATGGGTAAAATTAAACTTCATGAATTTTATATTTTTTGAATTAGCAACAGAATTCGATTCTTTTGATGTATCTAAATTCATCAAGACTCTGTTTCTTACAGTTTCGGTTACTATTGAGCCGCATCACCCCTTACTTACAGTTTGTTACTACGAAGTGTTTGATAATAATTGATCTACCCAACTTTGAAATATGAATGGACTGTTCAAACGCTGATAAAAGACTATGCAAATCCCCGTGGGGTCCTAACCAGTTGGAATGTCGTGAGACGGGCCGAGAATTGTCCAAAAGAATTCAGTCTGGCTCAATACTTTTTGCTAGGTTTCTTAGCCCATTAAGAAACTTTGCCAAGTGGTTTGCCTAATAGTCCGTTTAGTTCTTTAAATTCACTTTTACAGGATCCTTTAGTTTCCAAATAGCTTTAAACCATTCCAATATAAATTTATCAGTACTGCTTAGATTATTTTAAACAATTTTTTTTTAATTTTAGACATTAAATCGTTGTAATTTGAAACGTTGTCTCAATTGTTAATTAATCTTGAATTACAGTGTGACAGAGAATGTCACATACTAATAGTGTAAAATCGTTTAATCCATAATAAAATACAAGCTGCCGAAAATTATATGCTGGTAGATGCTACCAAAATGCTAATCTTGATAATCAAGCGTGTAAGTAAATTCCAAATCTGTGTCTTCTACATTGCATGCAATCCATCGTTCTATTTTTTCATTCATTTCAGGGGTAAACTGATACTGCCAGTCACCGACTTTCCCTAAAAAAAAGAGCAAAAATGAAGGGAAAAGAAAAACAGGACAAGTGAAATATAATACCCGTCAGCTATAGCAAACTGTAAAATCTTGAAAATCCAAAAGGAGTAACAATTGGTGATACAACCAAAAAGGTAGGCTGTTCTGCCAGGGCTAATTCTTCCCACAGTATTTTCCGTAAAAATCCTGACATTTATGTAATAAATCGAATAATTTGACTATTTTATATTAATATAAGTTGTGCCAACCCTCGTTGAGATATTGATCCACCTTCCTACCCCCTCCCCCAACATTCAATCCTAGGTACGACTGTAGGATTGCACCTCGGGAAAACCACTCTGTTGATGTTATTCGTGTTATTACTCAATTATTCCTGTAAAAAAAACATGACGTGACCATGACCCTATCTGTATTATAAAAAGATAACAAGAAAATGAATTGAAACTGAAAAAATGTTTACAAATTCCTTTCAGAATTGCTGACACTAACTAGTTATAAATATTTTATTCTGTTCTGCTTTATGTCAAAATTTCACAATATGATGAACAAATAGAAAAGGTTACAGAAGACTTTTTAATAATACAAGAAAATTACTAATATTTCGAACAAGTTTCCGCTCTTGATGACATTTTTTTATGCAAATCGGACCAGTAGTCATGTTTTTCAAGAAAATCATTGACATTTTGTAGACTACTCTAACTTTTTTCTTTAACAAAAAAGTAGATGGAACTCGTATGATATAGCCCCTACCGCTCAAGTTGTTCATTCATTGACACATTATAAAACCGGTTTTTTCGTTACTTTCTTTCAGACAAGACAAAGAGAATTGACAGAATAGACGGAAAATATATAATTTGGGCTATATATTCGCAGATTAGGGGCGGGGGTAAAGTATTTGGAAATTGTGAAGTTAGAAAAAAATTCTTACTTCATAAAATGCATAATGATTGTACCAAACACATTAGGCATGCAGACACGTATAATATACTCCCCTAATATCAAATATATAACCCAAATTTGCTTCTAAGGTATTATATTTTTATCATACTTAGGTATATTTCATTAGGATCGAGTGTCAGAGAGACATATTAGAAGAATATTAGGTAGGGGCTATATCATACAAGTACCAAGCAGATATTTAAGGAACGTTGATAAAAACACTAATTTTGGAAACAGACGTAAAAAACGAACCATTTCTTATAAAACTGCCGCTTTTATTCAGGACTCCTCGTTCTTTGCCCTCTTCTTTATTTACTGCAGGATTGATTTTAAAATTATCAAACGTCAGGTGTTCATGAAGCGTTTCAATTTCCTCATCTAGTAAATCCTTCCCTAAGTGATTTGCAATTCTTTGAAGCTCGTTTGGCAGATTTTCCTTGAGATCTTCGTAGAAAACAAAAATCATGTTTGGGTGATGTCGAAACTTCCATGCTTCCAACACGTGTGGCCAATAAGGAGAATATATGACTATAAATTTAGAAGAACTATTAAATTACAACTTATGTGTGTAGCCTACAGTAAAATAATCCTGTTTTTAAACATTATTATTTCACTTCGTTTTTTTAGAGGATTCGGAAAATCAAAAACCCTTTAACATCTATAGTATTCATCATGTGCTGGCAGCTGTGGTCATTGGTTTTTTGAATGAAAGGTAGGCGTGATCCCAGCATAAAGGCTTACAAGCGAGAATTGTTAAAATAAGCTGCGAAACTGAATCAATGGGAGGAACTAGAAAATATTCACTTTTGTATTTTAAAGCTTTCAACAAAGACTAACAAGAATAAAATTTATGTATATTTTATCTCTTTAAATGAGAAATCATTGTATATGTATGTATTTTTCCCGAAAAGAGCTCCATATTTCTATTTGGCAAAATTGGTATCCTGGGAATTTCTGACCTAAAAAAAAAATCTATACAGGTCACGAGCTTGAGAAAAGTCGTTAAGAGCCTTAATTTTGGCTAAAATCTAGTGAGTGACGTCAAATATTTCTAGAGCACACATATTGCATATTTGCCTCAGTAGTGATTGTATCGTTATTGTCTATGATGCTGGTAAAATTACACAAGAAACATAGCTAAGTATAAAACATGTGTCTTTTTGCGAAAGGCGTTTGCGGCAGTCTTATAACACCTAGAGAACGAATGATTAACTTTGACCATGAAGAACAAAGAAATATACAGTTAGTCTACTTGCAAAAACGACAGTTACAATCTAATCAGTACTGGGAGGGAAATGATGTAATTTATTCTCTTGAAATGTGCGCTTAACTATGACGTCACTCAATGAATTTTGTTTCCAAAATTAAAGCTCTAAGCGAATTTTCTCTAACTCGTAATCTATGTAGACCATTTTTGCAGATCAAAAATCCCAGATAACAATTTTCCAAAATATTTTGACAAGTTCTGATTCTCGCTGTCCCTTGTAATTCTCGCTGTTACTTATCTTCTATCTACATATTTCTTTTTTTCTCACTGTGGTATATCGCATTTTACCTTCACTTTCATTTTTTAATTTGTTCTCCTCGTTGTTGTATGTCTTGTGACTATAAACTTCTTTGTTCTTCGCTTTTGTTTTGACTCGTTTTAATTCTCGCTGTCACTTATCATCTAATCGGATTTTTTTTTTTGTTCTTAACTTTCAGTTTTGACTCTTCGTAATTGTCGTTGTCGAATGTATTCTAAGCGTATATTTCTTTGTTCTTTCCTTTGGCTTGTCAATATTTCGGATGTCTTTTCAGTACCTTTTACCTTAGCTGCCCGAATTGGTTTTGTCACATTTGATGGTCTATGTTATTCATTTGTCCTTTAGCCATTTCTTTTTTTTATAATTTTTTTTAAGAAGAAATAGACCTTTAATTAATTGTTTAAAAAAAATTAAATTTAGTAACACCTAAGAAAGAAGCTCCAGGCGAGTAGCTTCTACACAAAAGGTTAACTAAGCGGACAAGTTTACATATCGACATGATTGTGGAAAGTTTTCTAGCTCAACAGAACTGAACCTTTAGGCTTAGGGAGTTATTTGACCTGTTCCTAAATAGAAAAGCCATTAATTACTTATAAATGAATCGAAATTTCAAAAAAAAAAAAAATCATTTCTTGTTTAGGTACGATAAATGATATTATAAACTATGTGTTTTTTCATTTCAAAAATTTTGGGAAGAATTACCTGAATTCTCCTAAAGAACTGTTTTAATTTGTTTTTCTTCCTCTTTGGATACAGATTTTTGCTTATGGAGAGAATATTACAGGGGAATTGTCAAGTAAATAATTTGAATAAGTAAGTATAATAATATATAATCCTTCTTTTAATATACAACTTTGAGTGGTTTCAGAACAACATGCCTACGCTTCTCCAACCACTAAGTGGCAGGGGGTATGGGGTCAAGAGCGAAATTTCCTATGGGACAGAGGGAGCAACTGCCTCTCGCAGACCATGGTTTCCCTCAAAACCCCTTCCCCCCAGGTGAAATTTAGTTTCTCCAAAAATGTTTTCAAAATTAAGATAAGCCTGCATAATTCAAGCATCCACTGAAATAGGTCAGCTTTCTTTAGTACATCTTTACCTTTTTTATTACTATATGGCTCATTTTAGTAGTGGGGGCCCAGAGGTTTCAAAAGCACCCATACGCACTACTCTTTTCTTCCAGAGGTTCAAGAAGAATGTTTAACGGCGATTTACTCTTTTGGTGACCAGGTGTTGCAATTTTAGAGGAGATTCTCGCCCTTGCAAGATTTGGCACGACCAGGTGTCACAATTTTAGGTGAAATTCCCACCCCTGGCAAGTTTCCAGGCATGATTACTTGGAATCTGGTCCATATAATAGAAAAGTTTTAATAAGGAGGGAAGTTCCTAGCCCCTCGCACCTGTTTCTAGGCAAGATTCCCGCCCAGGCAATATTAGACATGTCCAGGCATGATTACGCATGTCCAGGCAAGATTATGCAGGTGCAGACAAGATTTGGCGAGTCCTTGGCAAGAGTTCAATGATTGGGTTAGATCAGTAGAATTTCTGTGACAGTCCTCCTAAGTCACGGTACACACTCCCGTTTCAAACGAGCCCACCCCAGCTTTGAAACGCAACCCTGTCCCTTTTCTCATAGGATTTCAAACGCATGCCCTCTGACGTCACGCGACACACCTGTCTCTAGGCAACATTCCCGTCTTTGGCAAGAGTTCAAAGGTTAGGTGACTTAAATTTCTGTGACAGTCGTCTGACGTCACGGCACACACCCCGTTTAAAGTGCATGTTACACCACGCGACACACCCTCGGCTTTTGTAGGGTTGAATAAGTGGAGCTACCAACCCCTCAAGCCGTCACACCTACGCAATACGGTTACCAGCTCTATTAAAGGGGACACAGTTGCCAAGACTTCATGACACATCCCTCTGAACTCCAATGACGTCATACAACTTACCCCATTTCAAACAGACAGGTCTAATATGCTTGACGCAAACCTACCACAGGAACCTATGGGGGAATCTCCGCTTGTAACGTAACGACACCCGAAACCCCACAAATTATTTTTCTTCATTAACTTAAAGACGGTACACACTTAACGTAATTATTGCGCATCCCTCACTGCCAGATAATACCATTTTGACATTTTTCACCGAAAAGCCTATCTTTTTCGGCGTTTTATTCTTCGCTCGAAACGCCTTTCATTTTTTCTAGAGTTCCTCACCCCACCAGGACTTGAAAAGTCATTCCCTTCCAGTGGTACTGCGTCCCAAGCAATTCGTCCATGAAACCTTTGTCAATATTTTGTATCTTGAAAAAAAATTGAAAAATAAACTATTGCACGGCACCTGAGATTACCCATTTTTGGCAGTCATTACAACGACGTGTTTACTGCCAAATTTGATACATTCCGGGGGGGGTATTTGCTTTCAAGATATTAATAAAGGGGAAATGCGTGTCTTACTCGTCCCAAACAATAAATCTTAAAAACACCGACACTGAAAATAAAAACAAGCTGACAAGCAATAAAACATAAAAAAAAGACAGCTAAAAACACGGCAAAAAATAAAAGATGAAAATGTCATATTATCATACACGCAAAAATAAGAACCATCTATTATAGAAAACTGGGGCCTTCTAGCCTAGAAGCCCCCACAGACTAGGGGGGGGGGGGTGATATTAGATGCAATTTAAACCATATTAAGAGCTTTTAAGGAAAAACCTCTTTTTCATTACGATAAGTGTATGAATATTAAAAATATCCTAACAATAGGTTCCATTTCCTGACTTATCTTTAAGCTCTAGAGTATATTAGTCAATGACAATGCATACCACACTGGTAGATTATGGATGATATTAAACACCCCCACGATATCGCTACACCCCCCACCCCCCCCCAAGAAATCTTTCAGGCATTTCCTAATAAAAATTATGGTTCTTAGTAACGTGATTCAAGTTTTTCGCACCCCAAGCCAATCACAATGCCCCATAAAATACTCCAGACTACCACAGTATTTCACCCATGTGACACCGCCCCCTCCCCCATCCCCGGAGTGACCTTATATAAGCGAGATTTCCTTTTTTTGGCAGTCATTAGAACGGCGTGTTTACTGCAAAATTTGATACACTCCGGGGGGGGGGGTATTTGCATTCAAGACATTAATAAAGGGGAAATGCGTGTCTTACTCGTTCCAAACAATAAGCCGTAAAAACACAGACAATGAAAATAAAAACAAATTGACAAGCAATAATATATAAAAACAGACAGTTAAAAAACACAACAAAAAATAAAAGATGAAAATGTCATATTATCTTATACGCAAAAAAGAACCATCTATTATAGAAAAGTGGGGCTTCTAGCCTGCAACACCAGAGGGTAGGAGAGGGGGGAGTGATATTATATGCAATTTAAACCATATTAAGAGCTTTTAAGGAAATACTCCTTTTCATTAAGATAAATTCGTGGATATTTCACAATATCCTAAAATTTTCCAGCTCCCACCTAGTCCTATTCATTTTCAGAGGATGCATTGATAAAAGATGTAGTTTTCAAGGCATTATTCCGGCTTTAAAATGATAAAGAATAACATGCATAATTTAAGGAAAGACGAAGGGAGAGGACTCCAGGGGAGGGGGAACCGTTTGTAGATTCAAGCGTACATTTATTGTTATCCAGCCTCCATCCACTAAGGTACCTGCTCGCCTCGCCACCGTGGAAGTGTCCAATCCCCCCGAGCGGTTTGTCCCAGCCCGAAACACCCCCAGGGCAAAATTTTTCAGCAAAATTATGAGGGAGGGGATCGTAATATACACAAAACGAAATGTGTATTATAGAAAACCGAGACTTCTAGCTTGAAACCCAGCACGATAAGAAGGAAGGGAGTTACATTAGATGTAAATTTAAGACATAGTAAGAGCTTTTAAGGAAATACCCCCTTTTCATAAAAATAAATTTATGTATATTTCACATTATCCTAACAATAGCTTCAATCCTCCTAGTATCATTCATTTTCAGATAATGCATTGATAATAGATGTAGTTTTTAGGCGCTATTGCGGCTTTAAAAAGATAAAGAATAACCAGCCTAATTTAAGAAAAGACAAAAGGAGAGGACTCCAGGGGAGGGGGAACTGTCTGTGGGGGAGGAGTTTCAAGCGTACATTTATTATTATCCTGCCTTCCTCCACTTAGGTACCGACCTGCTCGCTGGCCGCCTCCAGGGAAGTCTCCAGTCACCCTGAACGGTTTCTCTTAGCCCAGGGTACATGGTTCACCAAAATATCAAAATGCACAAAAGCTGGAAATTCTTGTCCACGTCCAACCCGTGCGCTATGGGGGAGTTTGGTCTGTGTGTACTCTTTTTGGGGGGACGGAATCCCACCATCCTACACACAGTGGGGGAGTTTGGTCTATGCCTATTAATTCCTTGGACGGATTCTTGGCTTCGACTAGGCGATAAAAGAGGCTAAATACCGCTATTGCTCGAGATAGCATAAAATGTAGTAATAATAGGGAAATTATCATGTAATTTCTACGACAACCCTCTAACGTCAGAGCAACCCTGTTTCTAGCGCTCAGCTAGCAAGATTCGTGCCCTGAGAAAATTCCAGCCATTAATACATTGTTTTTCTGGAAGACCCCTGGATTTCCCGTGATGAGGTCTAATACGAACGACGCAAGCGTATCTCACAAACCAGACTAAAAGGACCCCATGGAACTCCAGCACAGCCGCGCAAGCATGCGTATTGCGTATTAACGGCGATGTATATATTAAGCAAAGATACCTAATGGGAGAGCTTGGAAGATCATCTTGCGAGAAGGGCAGATGTCCAAACCGATAAAAATTACACTTATTGTCCAGAGCGGAATGAGGCTACGACACTGTTTTCCCACTAGCACCAGCTCTCCACATGACGCCACCCCCTTTGAAAACAGAGAAGTCCCCCTTTTTTGCTAGTGCTTGATACTCTAAGCATTTCACCTCACAATGTTAAACTATTACTGCCCCTGTGACACACCACTGTCAACCCCCCCCCCCCAAAAAAAAACACTTTTCAGTCATTTCTCAATAAAAATGTTATTTTCATCTCATTCATTTGGGTTTTCGCAAGCAATTCAGCCCACATTACCACACTATAAGTACTCTCTAGAATCCCTGAAACATCTTCTATCATCATTGTAAGCGTCTTCTAGCATTTGAAACACACACAAGCACACACAAAAACACACAAACACACAAGAAAAACACACGCACACACACAACCAAAAAAAACAAAAAACAACACACAAAAACAAACACAAACACACAAACACACGAACACAAAACACACACACACACACACAAAAAAACAAACCACACGCAAACACACAAAAACACAAACGAACACAAAACACACAGAGACAAAACACAAACGAACACAAAACACACAGAGACAAAACACACAAAACACACAAACACACACACACACACACACACAAACACACACACACACACACACACACACACACACACACACACACACACACACACACACACACACACACACACACACACACACACACACACACACACACACACACACACACACACACACACACACACACACACACACACACACACACACACACACACACACACACACACACACACACACACACACACACACACACACACACACACACACACACACACACACACACACACACACACACACACACACACACACACACACACACACACACACACACACACACACACACACACACACACACACACACACACACACACACACACACACACACACACACACACACACACACACACACACACACACACACACACACACACACACACACACACACACACACACACACACACACACACACACACACACACACACACACACACACACACACACACACACACACACACACACACACACACACACACACACACACACACACACACACACACACACACACACACACACACACACACACACACACACACACACACACACACACACACACACACACACACACACACACACACACACACACACACACACACACACACACACACACACACACACACACACACACACACACACACACACACACACACACACACACACACACACACACACACACACACACACACACACACACACACACACACACACACACACACACACACACACACACACACACACACACACACACACACACACACACACACACACACACACACACACACACACACACACACACACACACACACACACACACACACACACACACACACACACACACACACACACACACACACACACACACACACACACACACACACACACACACACACACACACACACACACACACACACACACACACACACACACACACACACACACACACACACACACACACACACACACACACACACACACACACACACACACACACACACACACACACACACACACACACACACACACACACACACACACACACACACACACACACACACACACACACACACACACACACACACACACACACACACACACACACACACACACACACACACACACACACACACACACACACACACACACACACACACACACACACACACACACACACACACACACACACACACACACACACACACACACACACACACACACACACACACACACACACACACACACACACACACACACACACACACACACACACACACACACACACACACACACACACACACACACACACACACACACACACACACACACACACACACACACACACACACACACACACACACACACACACACACACACACACACACACACACACACACACACACACACACACACACACACACACACACACACACACACACACACACACACACACACACACACACACACACACACACACACACACACACACACACACACACACACACACACACACACACACACACACACACACACACACACACACACACACACACACACACACACACACACACACACACACACACACACACACACACACACACACACACACACACACACACACACACACACACACACACACACACACACACACACACACACACACACACACACACACACACACACACACACACACACACACACACACACACACACACACACACACACACACACACACACACACACACACACACACACACACACACACACACACACACACACACACACACACACACACACACACACACACACACACACACACACACACACACACACACACACACACACACACACACACACACACACACACACACACACACACACACACACACACACACACACACACACACACACACACACACACACACACACACACACACACACACACACACACACACACACACACACACACACACACACACACACACACACACACACACACACACACACACACACACACACACACACACACACACACACACACACACACACACACACACACACACACACACACACACACACACACACACACACACACACACACACACACACACACACACACACACACACACACACACACACACACACACACACACACACACACACACACACACACACACACACACACACACACACACACACACACACACACACACACACACACACACACACACACACACACACACACACACACACACACACACACACACACACACACACACACACACACACACACACACACACACACACACACACACACACACACACACACACACACACACACACACACACACACACACACACACACACACACACACACACACACACACACACACACACACACACACACACACACACACACACACACACACACACACACACACACACACACACACACACACACACACACACACACACACACACACACACACACACACACACACACACACACACACACACACACACACACACACACACACACACACACACACACACACACACACACACACACACACACACACACACACACACACGCGCACACACACACACACACACACACACACACACACACACACACACACACAAAATGGCTATCTTGAAGTTTTGATTGGATGACTTTGGGGGGAGGAGGCTGTAGGGATGGGGGCCAGTTGTCCCCCAATCTTTTTGGTCACTTAAAGAGGGTACTTACAAATTTAATTTTCTTTCGAATAAGCTATCAAACATCTGTCTATGATGCTCTGGCCACCCCCTAGCACTGCTAGAAAAAAAAAGAAAAAAAAAGGGAGGCAGATCATTGCTACCGATGCAAAAAAAAAGCGATTTTCTTTGCTGTCCATGTAAAAAGTTTTTGACCGTGCTGTCATGATAAAAAATGTCAGGCTGTCATGGCCATGCATGTCATGGTTGCAGCTACCGCTGCAACCATGACATGAAGTACAACTGTATTATCACAGGAAAAATTTATAAAACTGTTCATGCATTCTCTTCGTGACATTATAAAATTGTATGGGCATTTATACTTTCATTGTGGGTTATCTTTGCAAAGTTTATTCTGTATGATTAAAAAAAAAAAAATCGTATTACCGTGCGACTCTATGCAGACTTCTTTTTGTCAATATTTACTTACTGAGATAAATTCATCTATCCACTCTTAATTTAATCTTTAGATGTGCAACACACAATATATATGATTGGACATAGGATTTATATTTCCAAGCAAAAATTTTTAGTTTATTTTATATCATTCGTTTGTTTAACAATAATAGGTTTTTTTTTAGAAACTTATTTATAAAAAAAAACAACATAATACTACAACTTCTTTACTTAGCGTACGAGCACTAATAAGGAAACTCCAAATTTCGGCGATTGAAATTTTGACAAAAACCAGCTACCACGCTTCTACAGTATATGTTTGACTCTGATACTTTTGATTTGCTCTCTCGACTTCCGCCTCTCTTTCTCCCTTTCTCCCATCCCTTCTCTCTACCGTCTTCCCTCTCTCCCTTCCTCCCTCTAAATCGGTCTCTTCTCCTTTCCTTTCTTTTCCGTCTCCTCTCTTTTCCCTCTCTTAAACCCCTCACTGTCGCTATATTTTTCTCTTTCTCCATCTCTAGTCCTCCAACTTTCTCTCTCCCTATCTTCCTCTCTCTCTTTTTCATTGTCCCCCTCCCTCTGTCCCCCATCTTCTCTTTCTCCTTTTCTCTGGCTTTCTCTCCTTCTCTTTGTCTTCCTCTCGTTACATCTCCATTTCTGTCTCTTCACTCCTTTTCTATTTTTTCTCTCACTCTCTTTGTTTTCCTTTCCTTCTATATTTTCTATCCTCCCATCTTTCCAAACCCTTTTACCCTCTCTTTCTTTTCCAAACTCATCTCCATTTCCGACTCTTAAATGTAATTCGCCAAGAACTACATTTAAGAGTCAGAAAATGTAAATCAGCA